>NC_092767.1:73685758-73985758 GCF_047496795.1 Chiloscyllium punctatum
TGTGTGTGGGGGGTGTGAGTGTGTATGGGGTGTGAGTGTGTGGGGGGGGGTGTGAGTGTGTATGGGGTGTGAGTGTGTGGGGGGTGTGAGTGTGTGGGGGGGTGTGTGAGAAATGCAGCAGGCCTCACAGCACCAGAGACCCGGGTTCAATTCCCGCCTCAGGCGACTTACTGTGTGGAGTTTGCACATTCTCCCCGTGTCTGCGTGGGTTTCCTCCGGGTGCTCCGGTTTCCTCCCACAGTCCAAAGATGTGCAGGTCAGGTGAATTGGCCATGGTAAATTGCCCGTAGTGTACTAAATTGCCCGTAGTGTAGGTAAGGGGTAGATGTAGGGGTATGGGTGGGTTGCGCTTCGGCGGGGCGGTGTGGACTTGTTGGGCCGAAGGGCCTGTTTCCACACTGTAAGTAATCTAATCTAATCTAATCTAACTCAGCTCTGATAGTCCTGAGGGTTGACTACTTACACAAAATACACATCCCGTTGGGCAGAGAAATGGCAGATGGAGTTTAATCTGGACAAGTGTGAAGTAATTCATTCTGGGAAGTCAAATGCAACAGGAAAGTGTACAGTGAATGGCAGGAGCCGGAGGAACACTGATACACAGAGGGACGTTGGGGGACAAGCTCATGGCTCCCTGAAAGTAGCAACACAAGTGGATTAGGTAATCAAGAAAATGTCCAGTTGCCTCCATTGGCTGGTGCACTGAGTATAAACATTAACACATCATGTTGCAGCTGTATAAGACTTCAGTTTGGCCACATTTAGAGCATTGTGTGGATTTCTGGTCCCCACACACTCAAAAGGATGTGGAGGTTTGGGAGCGGGTGTAAAACAAAAGTTCACCAGGATTTTGCCTGGATTGGAGGGTTCTAGCTATAAGTGGAGGTTGAACAAACGCGGATTGTGTTCTCTCGAGCTTTGGAAGCTGAGGGGTGACCTGATATAAAATTATAAGAGGCATGGATAGGGCGGATAATTGGGAGTTCTTTTCCCAGGGCTGAAGTGTCAACTACGAAGGGAATAGGTTTAAAGGAAACGTGTGAGGCAGGTTTTTTTTTACACAGGGAGTGGTAGGTGCCTGGTAAATGCTGCCAGGGGATGGGGTAGAAGCAGATATAATAGCAATGTTTAAGAGATAATTAGACAGACACATGAACAACCAGGGAATAGAGGGATACAGACTATGGGCAGGCAGGTGGGATTAGTTTTGAACAGCATCACGGTCAGCACAGTGGGCCGAAGGGCCTCTTCCTATGCTGTACTGTTCTGTGTAGACCAACTGCCCCCTGCTGGCAGTAAGTTGCAAATGGTGCTTCCCATTCCCTCAGCCCATTACTCTATTATAGAATTCCCCACAGTGTGGAAAGAGGCCCACTGGACCAACAAGTCCACACTGTGGGGAATTCTATAATAGAGAAAGAGATTCGGGAATGGGAATGACGGGAATGCTCTACAGAGAGCCCCTGCAAGAGGTCTATCGATTGCCTTTTGAAATGATTGATCATCTCCCTTAAGGCAGGGAATTGCCACTCACTGTGTCAGGCTTGTGCCTTCTCGCCTTCCCCCCCCCCCCCCGCCCCCCCCACATCACACAATTGTTCCAGCACTGAAGGAGGCCATTTGGCCCATCATCTGTGTGCCGACTTTCTGAATGAGCACTTCGAGAGTCATAGAGCTGTACAGCACGGAAACAGACCCTTCGGTCCAACCCGTCCATGCCGACCAGATATCCGAAATTAATCCAATCCCACCTGCCAGCACTTGGTCCATATCCCTCCAAACCCTTCCTATTCATATACCTATTCAGAGAGCTAGCATGAACCCGACAGGGCTGAATGTCCTCTTTCTGAATTGCAATCCAGATCCTCCTTAAATCTATCGATTGCATTCATTTCAACCATTTACAAAAACTGTGCAGTTGGAATGGTTTTTATTTGCTCACAGGCTGTGGGGGTCCCTGGCCGGGCCCAGCATTTATTGTCGCGTCCCTAATTGCCCCCTTGAGAAGGTGGGGGTGAGCTGCCTTCTTGAACCGCTGCTGTCCACGTGCTGTGGGTTGACCCCCAATGCCCTTAGGGAGAGAATTCCAGGATTCTGACCCAGAGACACTGAAGGAACGGGGATATATTTTCAACTCAGGATGGTGAGTGGAGGGGAACTTGCAGGGGGTGGGGTCCCCATTTATCTGATGCCCTTGGCCTTCTCGGTGAATTGAAATTTATTGTCACATGTACCGAGGCACAGTGAAAAGCTTTGTCTTGTGAGCAACACAGGCAGATCACAGAGTAAAGTAGCATAGATAAATAAATAATAGGGAAACAGCAGCAAGAACAAAAACACAGGCACAGGGGAATGTTAAGAGTTTGTGAGTCCATTCAAGATTCGAACAACAGTAGGGTAGAAGCTGTTTTGAAACCGGCTGGTGCCTGTGTTCAGGCTCCTGTACCTTCTCCCCGATGGTAGGGGTTGTAGAAAAACATTGCCAGCGTGGGATGGATCTTGGAGAATGCTTTGAGATGGAAGTGGCTGTGGGTTTGGAAGTTGCTGTCTGAGGACCTCCGGTGAACTTCCGCAGTATGTTTTGTAGATGGTACACACTGCTGCTACTGAGGGTCGGGGGGTGGAGGGAGGGGGTGTTTGTGGGTGTGTGGTGCCCATCAAGCGGGGGCTGCTTTGTCCTGGATGGTGTCGAGCTTCTCAAGTGTTGTTGATAGAGTGTGGCTTGCCCGACCCTCTCAACTTGCCTCATGCTGGATACAGAAGGGGGTCGCATAAACTGCTCACAAACTTTCCTTCTCTCTAGTGCAGAGATTGCACTAGGGACCCTCAACTACGGCTCAACTTCCACCCCATTAACCGAGACAAGGGAGAAACTGTTGCTCGTGGCGATTGGTTAAAAAAGCAGAGGATACTGAAATGAATCTGTTCAGCAGTAGAGTCAGAGGCAATGTGATGAGAAGTCACGTGGTGAGCCGTTAGGGTGGGAAGGTGATGCCTGAGAGTGTGGTAGTGGCAGATTCAATTGAGCCTTTCAGAGGGAAATTGGCTCGTTATCTGTGGACCACTATCCTTGTGTATACGGGTGCTCCCCACCCCCTCTCCGTATCCGCAAGACCTACCGCGGATGCCTCAAACCGTGAATCGTGGCGAACGCTATCGTTTAAGTGGGAAATTTACCTCCCCGGCAGCCCCACCCCGGAATCATTTCTGGACTGTTCCACGTTATATTCTCAGGCTGTGGTAAACCAGGGACAACTTAAACGGCAGAAACGGAATCCACGATGTGGGGCTCTACTGTATTAAGGCTGAGATAGATTCGTGATCAGAAATGGAATTAAGGGTTGAGGGGGGGGACAGGGCTTCAAAGGGCCTGGGGGCAGGCTTAAAGGGCCTGTTTCTGCGCTTGTACCTTGCGGTTTTTGTGTCTCTTAAGTGGATGTGAGGAATGTCAGATTGGCCGTGGCCCTGCTGAACGGACTATTCCTTCCCCTGCCGCTTATAGTCAAACGGAGACAGAAACCAAATTATTTACAGAAAAAAAGTTGGGACTGAGCAAGCAGAGATGGCCTCAGACTGGACGGGCCAAATGGCTGCTCTGCTCTGTGAACCTCTGGACAAGGTGTGGACAGACTGGACATCAGTTGACATGTCACTATTTCCCACAGTCCAAAGGCGTGCAGGTCGGGGTGAATTGGCCATGCTAAATTGTCCATAGTGTTAGGTGCATTAGTCAGAGAGAAATGGGTCTGGGTGGGTTACTCTTCGGAGGGTCGGTGTGGACTGGTTGGGCCGAAGGGCCTGTTTCCACACTGTAGGGAATCTAATCTAATCTACGAGTCAAGAGAAAAAGTAATGCATCTTCTCTCTGTCCCCCTGTAGGTGAACTGTACTTTATGTCCAGTGGAAATCCCAGTGCTTACGTCCCTGCAGGGACTGTGTACAAATTCATCGACCCGTCTCGGTGAGTGTCAACCTTTCCTTCCGATGTTGTTAGTCATGGTCAATAATCCTCATGTTCTTGAGAAAGGAGACCAGCCCAAGTTGGTCAGCCCTGTCTCGGCTCGCACTCTGTGTCCATCCCTTAAGGCAGTGCCCAGGGCTGCAATTCCTGTCTCATTTGGGGAGGGAAGAGGAAGGTGGGAAATAGGATCAGGAGTAGGCCATTCAGCCCCTCTACGCTGCTCCACCAATCAACAAGGTTGGTACTGAACCTCTACGTCAGCTCTGCTTTTGCACGCTGTCCCTTTAATATATACAAAACCTATCAATCTCTGTCACAGACTCGGCCAGCACAGACGAGGCCCTTCAACCCATTGAGTCTGTGCTAACCCATCTGTGCTAATCCCACTTGGCCCACCTTATGACATTTCAATCGCTCATCCACAATTTTTTTTCAACCAACCAGTCATGACCCTCCTCTGGGGCAGGTGGGACTTGAACCCAGGTCTCTTGGTCCAGAGGTTGAGACACTACCTAGAAATACTTCCAAAAGTATGAGATATCCTGCCTCCACTATCCTCCCAGATTCCCATCCACCCTCTGGGTGAAAACATTTTCCCCCAAATCCTGTCCAAACCTCCCAGATCCTCACGTTAAAATTATGTCTTTTTGTTAATGATTCTTCAACTTTCAAATTCACCTTGTCCATGCCCCTAATAATCTGTTACCCTTCTGTCAGGCACCACGCACCCCCCCCCCCCCCCCCCCAAAAGCCCTCTGTTCTCAAAACAACCCAAGGTTATCCAGCCCCTCCTCCTAGCTGAAACTCTCCAGCCCAGACAATATCCCGGAGAATTTCCTTTCAACCATTCCAGTGCAATCACATCTTTCCGAAGTTCTGAAGAAGGGTCACTTTCAGCGGAAATGTTAATTCTGTGTTCTCTCTCCCCAAGTTCTCTCTCTGCGTTAACTCTGCATTCTCTCTCCCCAGGTTCTCTCTCTGCGTTAACTCTGCGTTTTCTGCATTAACTCTGCGTTAACTCTGCGTTCTCTCTCCCCAGGTTCTCTCTCTGCGTTAACTCTGCGTTTTCTGCATTAACTCTGCGTTAACTCTGCGTTCTCTCTTCCCAGGTTCTCTTTCTGCATTAACTCTGCGTTCTCTCTCCCCAGGTTCTCTCTCTCTCTCCAGATGCTCCTGAGTTTCTCCAGCAATTTCTGTTTTTACGTCAAATCCTCCCCACAGTGTGGTGACCAGAATGGCACACAGTGCTCTAGCTGTGGCTGAACCAAAGTTTTGTACAATTCTAACACGACCTCCTAGCTCTTATAGTCTATGTCATGTGGGTGATGCTGTCATTTTAAGAGGTTATTTTGACCTGGTTTTTTTTTCGAAGAGAGGTTGTAAGGCAGAGGTAGCGAGCTGTCTCTAAGAAAATAAACAATCTGTGAGGCCGTGAGGTCTTTATTAAAGTTGGAACAATGGAAGCATCTGGGAACAAACAGCTCTCATAAACCACGGTGGCTCAGTGGTTAGCATTGCTGCCTCACAGCACCAGGGTCCCAAGTTTGATTCCAGCCTCGGGTGACTGTCTGTGTGGAGTTTGCACATTCTCCCAGTGTCTGCGTGGGTTTCCTCCGGGTGTTCCAGTTTCCTCCCACAGTCCAAAGATGTACAGATCAGGTGAATTGGCCATGCTAAATTGCCCGTAGTGTTAGGTGCATTAGTCGGAGGGAAAATGGGTCTGGGTGGGTTACTCTTCGGTGTGGACTCGTTGGGCCGAAGGGCCTGTTTCCACACTGTAGGGAATTTAATCTAATCAAACCAGGCTTTCTGATTTACTTTTAGTTTTAAGCAGAAGCCTTTGGAGTCTCAACAGAATTGGAAACTCCAGTGAATGTCTCCTGGCTGCTACTCTCTCTGAATCTTCTCTTGATATTTTTTTCCTCCTGGATTGGAGAACTGCATGTGAGAATCTATGTCTGAATGTGCCTTTTGGCCAAGGGGTGTGTTTATGGGGATGTTACTATATTGTAACGGTTAATTAGATTAGATTCCCTACAGTGTGGAAACAGGCCCTTCGGCCCAACAAGTCCACACCAACCCTCTGAAGAGTAACCCATCCAAACCCATTCCTCTATATTTACCCCTGACTAATGCACCTAACACTATGGACCATAAGACCATAAGACATAGGAGCAGAAGTAAGGCCATTCGGCCAATCGAGTCCACTCCACCATTCAATCAAGGCTGATGGGCATTTCAACTCCACTTAACCGCATTCTCCCCGTAGCCCTTAATTCCTTGTGACATCAAGAATTTAGCATGGCCAATTCACCTGACTTACACATGTTTGGATTGTGGGAGGAAACCCACACAGACACGAGGAGAAGGTGCAAACTCCACACAGACAGTCACCTGAGGTGGGGATCGAACCTGGGACCCTGGTGCTGTGAGGCAGCAGTGCTAACCACTGAGCCACCGTACCGACCATTTCAGCGATTAGTACTGCGCCCATTATTTGGTTAGGCTTTCCAACAGTTGAGTTATTGTTTCTTTTGTTAGTATTTTAACAAGAGGGTTTAAATAAAGTGTGTTTTGTTTAATTTGACCAGTCATATCACATCTGGAACACAGCACTTCACATCTACCTTGAAATAAGAGAACATTAGTGTCTGGGCTACCTTCATAAAATATATTGAGGGGGGTCTGGTCTGGTCCGTAATACATGACTGTTTCCCAAGATCTTGAACGTACTCAATAACTGAACCTCCTTAGCTTGTGGGGTAGATAATTCCACAGATTCACCGATGGGAATCCTACTGCGCTGTATTATTCCATGTTCTATGTACTCCTCCCAGTCCTAAATGATTGGCCCACAATCTTGAGACTGTTTCCCCTGACTCTAGAATCACCAGCCAGGGGTTAACATTCCCACTGCCTCCATCTTGTCGTGTCCTGGAAGAATGTTTGTAAGCTTTATTGAGGTTGCCTCTCACTTCTCTAACGGAGAAGTCAGGCAGCAGACACAGACAGGAATGGAGAACGGGGGGGGTGGTGGTTGGGGATTTGATGGACGTTTCAAGATATTAAGGGGGAACAGAGAGGGGTAGATCCTGAGAACCACCTCTGGCAGTTGGGGAATCTCAAACAAGGCTCAGGACTCTCTCATAGGACAAAGTGAGGACGGCAGATGCTGGAGATCAGAGCTGAAATGTGTTGCTGGAAAAGCGCAGCAGGTCAGGCAGCATCCAAGGGGCAGGAGAATCGACGTTTCGGGCATGATTCCTGAAGAAGGGCTCATGCCCGAAACATCGATTCTCCTGCTCCTTGGGTGCTACCTGACCTGCTGCGCTTTTCCAGCAACACATTTTCAGCTCAGGACTCTCCCACAATCACAGTGGCTCAGTGGTTAGCACTGCTGCCTCACAACACCAGGGACCTGGGTTCGATTCCTGACTCGGGCACCTGTCTGTGTGGAGTTTTCAACTTCTCCCCGTGTCTGCGCGGGTTTCCTCCCACAGTCCAAAGATTAGGTGGATTGGCTGGGCTAAGTTAACCTGTTATGTGCAAGCTAGTTTGGGTTGGGATATATGGACGGGCTGGATCGCAAGGGCTGTTCATCTCTTTGTGCAGGCTAGGTGGATCATCTGGGGGGAATGAAGGAACAGAGGTGGGTTTGGGAGGGTTGCTGGGGACTCGCTGGGCTGAATGGCCTGCTTTCTGCACTGTAGGGGATTGTACAGTCAATGCTCAATGAGTTTTAAACCTGATATCTGGGAACCAAAAGTGGTAAAGGGATTTGGGGCAATGGCGAGTAGATGGAGTTAGGTTGCAGGTTAGTCATGAATGTCAGAATGGTTTCTCTCAAGGGGCTGAACAGCCTGCTCTATTCTGCGTTCTTTTTGCTCAATCTCTAGCTGATGATGCCCTCTACTGGACATGTTGTGGAGGTGCCGGTGTTGCACTGGGGTGGACAAAGTTAAAAATCACACAACACCAGGTTATAGTCCAACAGGTTTAATTGGAAGCACTAGCTTTCGGAGCGACGCTCCTTCATCAGGGGGTAGTGCTTCCAATTAAACCTGTCGGACTATAACCTGGTGTTGTGTGATTTTTTTAAACTCTCTCCACACTGGACAGTTCAGGATGTCCACGGAGTGAGAGAGACAGCAGCCCAAACCCCCTCCAACCAAAAGCTTAGGAAAAGGATATTAAGGAGACTACTCAGCCCACATCAGGGAAAAATACTTGCAACAGGGTGACAGGAGGCTGATTAAGTCGGAGTTAATTACCGTCACAACTCGACCCGGAGAATCTGTTTGCCCTACAGTGCTGTTTAATAAGTTTAAACCTGAACACTAATGGAATCAGTTTAGTGTGAGTCGATACCCTTGAGAATTGAAGAATTATTAGAGCTCAGAAGGAGGCCATTCAACCCATTGGGTGTCTACTGTCCGTCCTTTATTTACTTGTGGGACATGGGTGTCGCTGGCTGGGCCGGTGTTTAATGCCCGTCCCTAGTTGCGCCTTGACAAGGTGGTGGCCACTTGCCTTCCTAACGTCTGCGTGCTGTAGGCAGACCCACAATGCCCCTACAACCCGGAACATTCTTCCTTCCCAACTATTAATCCAGTGTGGTTAGCACTGCCTCACAGTGCCAGGGACCCAGGTTCAATTCCGCCCTCGGGTGACTGGAGTTTGCACGTTCTCCCCGTGTCTGCGTGGGTTTCCTCCGGGTGCCCCGGTTTCCTCCCACAGTCCAAAGTCATGCAGGTTAGGGTGGATTGGCCGTGGGAAATTGCCTCATAGTGTCCGGGGATGGGTAGGTTAGGTGGGTTAGCCATGGGAAATGCAGGGTTGCAGGGATATAGTGGGATGCTCTTTGGAGGGTCACTGCTGACTCAATGGGCCAAGTGGCCTCTTTGTGCACTGTCGGGATTTATGAAAGGTTTCCCCATTGCATCTTCGGTTAGTTATCTTAAATCAGTTCCCTCTGGTTCTCTATTCCTCTGCAATCAACCCTCATAATGATAGTTCCTCGACATTGGGAACATACAAAAGTGTTGATTTGGAGTAAAAACATAATGTATTGTCTCATGGATTCGCTGTCACCAGCTGTTTCACTTATTGTGTTTAATCTGGCCCATCCATTATTCTCTCAGTTACATTCAGCTTTCCTTCTTACTCCTAATTCTGTCGTTTGTAACCTGGGACCATCCTCCTGTTGTTCTTCCTCACCTTCAAGGAGAGCACCACCGGGGAAGTGTCGCTTTAAACCGAAGCCCGTGACTGTGAAAGGAAAGTTACTTCCATTTCGACCGAAAGAGAGTGAGTGCCAACCCTCCATGTCTTCACGGCTCTTGGAAATGTACAATGTACTTCGCACACGTCCTCCCAACGTCACAATTAATTCTCATTGCATTTTAGTCTTTTGCTGTTACATGTTTTCTGTCACACTCTGTGCTGTCGCACTTTTTCACACTTTCCACTGTCACACTTTGCACTGTCAGACCTTTTCACACTTTGCACTGTCAGACCTTTTCACACTTTGCACTGTCACACCTTTTCACACATTGCATTGTCACACTTTGCACTGTCACACCTTTTCACACATTGCATTGTCACCCTTTACACTGTCACACCTTTTCACACTTTCCACTGTCACGCCTTTTCACACTTTGCATGTCACACTTTCCACTGTCACATGTTTTCACACTTTCCACTGTCACACTTTTTCACACTTTCCACTGTCACACCTTTTCACACTTTGCACTGTCACCCTTTGCACGGTCACACCTTTTCACACTTTGCACTGTCACACCTTTTCACACTTTGCATTGTCACCCTTTACACTGTCACACCTTTTCACACTTTCCACTGTCACACCTTTTCACACTTTGCATGTCACACTTTCCACTGTCACATGTTTTCACACTTTCCACTGTCACACTTTTTCACACTTTCCACTGTCACACCTTTTCACACTTTGCACTGTCACACCTTTTCACACTTTGCATTGTCACCCTTTACACTGTCACACCTTTTCACACTTTCCACTGTCACGCCTTTTCACACTTTGCACTGTCACCCTTTACACTGTCACATGTTTTCACACTTTGCACTGTCACCCTTTGCACGGTCACACCTTTTCACACTTTCCACTGTCACACTTTTTCACACTTTGCATTGTCACCCTTTACACTGTCACACCTTTTCACACTTTGCACTGTCACCCTTTGCACGGTCACACCTTTTCACACTTTCCACTGTCACACCTTTTCACACTTTGCACTGTCACCCTTTGCATTGTCACACTTTTTCACACTTTGCACTGTTACAACTTTATTGTTACCTTCTGCACTTGTACGGTTTACACTTCCACAATTTCTTGACGGGATCAAAGTGAAGTGACAGAGAGTACGAATGGAAGAGGAAAGGGGGATGTAAGCCAAGAAATACTGAGCCTGATCCACCCAGAGTGAAGAGGCTGCTCGAATGTGGGCCTTAGGGAAGGTTCTAGTGCCTGTGTTGACAGGAGTGGGTGTGGGTGGGGAAGGATAGTTTCTGGGGGGTAACCACAGGAGATTTACAAGGATGTTGCCAGGGTTGGAGGGTCTAAGCTACAGGGAGAGGCTGAACAGGCTGGGGCTGTTTTCCCTGGAGTGTCGGAGACTGAGGGGTGACCTTATAGAGGTTTATAAAATCATGAGGGACATGGATAGGGTAAATAATCAAAGACTTTTCTCTGGGGTCACAGAGTTCAGAACTAGAGGGCATAGGTTTAGGGTGAGAGGGGAAAGATATAAAAAGATCTAAGGGGCAACTTCTTCACACAGAGGGTGGTACGTGTATGGAATGAGGTGCCAGAGGAAGTGGTGGAGGCTGGTACAATTACAACATTTAAAAGGCATTTGGATGGGGATATGAATAGGAAGGGGTTGGAGGGAAATGGGCCGGGTGCTGAGGGGTGGGACTAGATTGGGTTGGGATATCTGGTCGGCATGGACGGGTTGGACCGAAGGGTCTATTTCTGTGCTGTACATCTCTATGATTCTATGAGTGAGACTTAGAGCTGAATCTATTCCAATTGTCACCTACAGAACTCATCTTGGAGGTGAAAACCACAACAGTGGCCCCAACTTCTGCTAGGCCCAGACCCAGGCCCAGGCCTAGGCCTAGGCCCCGACCGACTGGGGCCACGACACGCAGGCCCAAGGCAGGTCGGAAAGAGAAAACCCAGGCTGCCACCACCACCACAACCGCCCCAGCTGCCGCCCCTCAGCCTCCCACTTTGAGCTGGCACTGGGAGATGCCGGGCCGACCAACCACAAAAGCTCTGCCCAAGACCCGCACGCCACCAACGGAGGCAGAGAGAGGCCGGGGAGCGGGCGGGCGGCGCGTGGATCAGAGGTCGAAGACGGGAAAGAGGAGGCGCGGGCGGCCACAGGAAGGCACGGTGCGGCTGGCGGGCACCAGGGGGCAGCGCCGGAAGAGGAGGAGGCCAGGCGAAGGCAGGGTCGAGGTCTACGTCAGTGGACGGTGGGGCACCGTCTGCGGCCGCTCCTGGGATTCCGGCTCCGCGGCGGTGGTCTGCCGTCAGCTGGGTTACCAGGGCGTGGCCAGGGTTGCCGGCATGGCAGAGTTCGGGGCCAGCGGCCTGCCAATCGTTCTGGGCAGCGTGCGGTGTGTGGGCACCGAGAGGAAGATCCTGAGGTGTCGGCACAGGCCCCTGGGGGAACATGACTGCCCACGTGGGCAGGAGGCTGGCGTCATCTGCCGCAGGCAGCACACTCCTCCGAGAACATAACCCGCACAGAAACAGGCCCTTCGGCCCATCACAGTGTCTGTGCTGACCAGGGTGCCATCACAAAGTCCCGAAGAAGGTGGTGGCCTAGTGGCATTATCGCCTGACTTTTAATCCCCGGTAACGTTCCCAGGTTCAATTCCTGCCACACCAGATGGTGGAATTTGAATTCAATAAAAATAATAATGTGATGTAATTAGCTATTGGGAGGCGATGGTCTCATGGTATGATGGTTGGACTATCAATTCAGACACTCCGATAACACTCTGAGGACCAGGGTTTGAATCCCACCATGGCAAATGGTGTGGAATTTGAATTCAATAAAAATAATAATAAAAGATGTCTGGAATTAAGAATCGAATGATGACCATTGTTGGGAAAACTCCATCTGGTTCACTAATGGTCTGTAGGGAAGGAAACTGCCATCCTTACCTGGTTTGGCCTACATGTGACTCCTGACCCACAGCAATGGGGTTGACTCTTAACTGCCCTCTGGGCAATTAGGGATGAGCAATAAATGCTGCTGAGCAAGCGACGCCCTCATCCTGTGGATGAATAAAAAAAAACAGATCCTTCGGCCCAACTCGTCCATACTAACCAGATGTCCCAAACTGAACTAGTCCCATTTGCCTGTGTTTGCCCCATATCCCTCCAAACCCTTCCTATTCATATACCCATCCAGATGCCTTTTAAATGCTGTAATTGTACCAGCCTCCACCACTTCCTCTGGCAGCTCATTCCATACACGCACCACCCTCTGCCTGAAAAAGTTACCCCTTAAGTCCCTTTTAAATTTGTTTCCCTCTCACCTTAAACCCATGCCCTCTGGTTTTGGACTCCCCTAACCTGGGGAAAAGACCTTGGCTGTTCACTTTATCCTTGCCCCTCATGATTTTACTAAACATCTTTAAGGTCATCCCTCAGCCTCCTATGCTGAAGAGGAGAAACGTCCAAGCCTATTACAACCTCACCTTATAACTCAAACCTTCCAGTCTCCAACTTAAACTCATCCCATTTGCCTGCACGTGGTCTGTAAGCCTCTATTGCCATCCTCTTCATTTATATGTCTCTTAAATGTAGCTATTGTATCTGCTTCTACCCCCTCCCCAGGCGCCTACCACTCTCTGTGTAAAATACCTTTCTCCCACATCTCCTTTCAACTTTCTTCTCTCTCTTTCATTCCTAGTATTTAACATTTCCACCCTGGCTAACAATTCGAACTACCTACCCTATCCATGTTTCTTATTATGTATTTCTGTCAGGTTTCCCTCCAATGGAAACCATCCAAGTTTATCCAACTTCCCCTTAGGACACATACACTCCAAACCAGGCAACATCCTGGTAAATCTCTTTAGCACCCTCTCCAAAACCTCCATGTCCTTCCTGTCGAGTGGCAACCAAAACTGCACACCATACTCCCAAGTGTGGCCTCACCAAAGTATTGCAACAAGATTTGCCAACTTTTACACTCAATCCCCGACCAATGAATGCAAGCATATCATATGCCTGCTTGACCACCATGTGCCACTTCCAGGGAGATATGGACTTGGACCCCAATAGCCCTCTGTGCACCAGTGTTCCTCGAGGTCCTGCCATTTACTGTATATTTGAGCACCAATAATTCTCAGGTAACTCAAGAGACATACAGCACAGAAACAGGCCATTTGGCCCATCAGGGAACACCTCTGGGACACACGCACCAAACAACCCCACCACCCTGTGGCCAACCACTTCAACCCTACCTCCCACTCCCCCAAGGACATGCAAGTCCTGGGTCTCCTCCACTGCTAAATCCAAGCCACCTACCAACTGGAGGAGATTACCTCATCTTCCACCCTGGGACCCTCCAACTTCACGGAGATTACCTCATCTTCCGCCCTGGGACCCTCCAACTTCACCAGTTTCCTCATCTCCCCTTCCCCCCACCTCATCCCAGTCTGAAGCCTCCAACTCAGCACTGTCCCCTTGACCTGTCCATATTCCTTCCCACTATCCGCTCCACTCTCCTCACCTATCACAATTACCCCCCAACTGCATCCACCTATCGCCTTCCCAGCTGCCTTCCCTCCAGCCACACCCCCACCCTCCTATTTATCCATAAGTCTCTTTCCCCAACCCCCACCTACCCCCCCCCCACACTCCTGAGGAAGTGCTTATACCCAAAATGTCGACCTCTCCTGCTCCTCAGATGCTGCCTGACCTGCTGTGCTTTTCCAGCACTACCCTATTCAACTCTGACTCTCCAGCATCTGTAGTCCTCACTTACTCCTTTGGCCCATCATGACTATGAGAACCAACCAATACCAAACTGTATTGATCCCATTTCCCTGCACTTGGTCTACCATGCCCCTGACATTTGCAGTTCTCAAAGCAGCTGCTTCTTAAATGCTGTGACAGTACTCGCCTCCACCACCCTCTCAGGCCACATGTTTTGTTTCTGAAAATAAACAACAGGACTCACTGTTGGAATTGTTTTGCCTCTTGTGGACATTTAGAGGAGGTGACAGCCTACTGGTAATGTCCTGGGAACCCAGATTCAAATCCTGCTGGGCTGGATGGTGGAATTTACATTCAATAATCTGGGATTAAGAGTCTAATAATGACCATGGAACTGCTGCTGATTGTCAGGGAAAATCCATCCGGTCCACTATTGTCCTTTAGGGAAGGAAATCTCCCGTTCTTTTCCGATCTGGCCTACACGTGTCTCTAGACCCAGCGCAATGGGGTTGACTCTGTTGGTAAGGATGGGCAATATATACTGGCCCGGTCAGCTACATCCACATCTCATGAATGCATTAAAAAAAATTCTGCAAGGGGATGTTATAACGCACCCTCTGGAGGAAGAGGTCCCGAACTGAGCCTCCTATCCTAAAGGTAGGCCATCACCACTGCACCACAAGCACCTTCACTTTACTGTGGAACCTAAGACTATTAAATAAGGGATATATACACTCATAGTATATTGCAGGAAGTGAGTATTGGCATGCATTGCTGGAAGAATATATCACACTGTGTGTATACTACAAAAGGAAAGAAATAACAAGTGTATTTTAGATTAGACTAGACTTACAGTGTGGAAACAGGCCCTTCGGCCCAACAAGTCCACACCGACCCGCCGAAGCGCAGCCCACCCATTCCCCTACATTTACCTCTTAACTAACACTATGGGCAATTTAGCATGGCCAATTCACCTGACCCTGCACATCTTTGGATTATGGGAGGAAACCGGAGCACCTGGAGGAAACCCACACAGACACAGGGAGAATGTGCAAACTCCACACAGACAGTCGCCTGAGGCGGGAGTTGAACCCGGGTCTCTGACGCTGTGAGGCAGCAGTGCTAACCACTGTGCCACCGTGCCACCCACAATGAGGGGCGTATTACATTGCGTGTATATTAAAGGAAGGATGTGTTGCAATAAGTCTATATTAGACGAGAGCATCTTACACTGAGTGTACGTTAAGGAAGATGTATGCTGAATGTATATTACAAGAGGAATTTATGACAAACTTTGGCTTCCCCATACAATAAACATTATCTTTATCATGTGTCGCTACTTCAAAACGCCAGCCCAAGTAACCTCCTCCTGAAATGCGAAAGTCTCCGGCCAGTTCCAGAGAAAAGTCATGCCGGACTCAAAGCATTTAGCTCTGTTTTCTCTGCTGGAGGATGCTGCCAGACGCGTTGTGTTTCTCCTCCATGTTTGGGCTCACTTTCATTCATTCACAGAAATAACGTTGCCCTCCTGTGGAATTGCTCCGCTCCAGTTGCAATGGGGCTGGAGGCCAGGGAGGTCAGTGAGTGGATTTCTGTTTCAAACTTATAATTCGTGTCCTTCTAGTGGGATCTTACAGCAGAGCTGGAAGCCATTCAACCCACAGGGCCTGTGCCAGATCTTTGACAGAGCTATCCAAACAGTTCCATTTCCGTGTTTGGTCCCAACTGGGGAAGTGTATGTTATAATATGGGCGGTATATATTACACTGAATGTATATTACAGGAAGAATATGCCACACTGAGCACGTCTTATAGGAATAACCTATTGCACTGGGTGTATATTACATAAGGGATATAAGACACTCACTAATATTACATGAAGCAAATATTACACTAGATATGTATGATGCTGTATATTACAGCAAGTGCATATTAAACTGAGTGTACGTCACATGACATATGGCTGTATATTACAGGAAACAATATGCAAGTATATTTTACAGAAGGGTCTAGTTTAATGGTGTATATTACAAGGAGAATGTTGTAATATTCTGTTGCATGTTTACTACAGTGAGGATGTATCATTTGGGCTGCATATTATATAAGGGATATATTACACTTTTTAAAATTCACTGACTGGATGTGAGCATTGCTAACTGGCAAGTATTTATTGCCCGTCCCTAGTTGCCCCTTGAGAAGGTGGGGGTGAGCTGCCCTCTTGAACCGCTGCAGTCCATGTGCTGTGGGTTGACCCACAATGCCCTGAGGGAGGGAATTCCAGGATTTTAACCCAGCGACACTGAAGGAATGAAGATATATTTCCAAGTCAGGATGGTGAGGGGCTTGGAGGGGAATTTACAGGGGGTGGTGTTCCCATGTATTTGCTGCCCTTGTCCTAGATGGAAGTGGTTGTGGGTTTGGAAGGTGCTGTCTGAGGAGCTTTGGTGAATTTCTGTAGTGTAACTTGTAAATGTTACACACTGCTGGTACGGAGCGTCGGTGGTGTGGGGAGTGGATGTTTGTGGATGTGGGGCCAATCAAACAGGCTGTTTTTTCCTGGATGGTTTGAGGTTTCTTGAGTGTTGTTGGAGCTGCCCCCATCCAGGGCAAGTGTGGAGTATTCCATCACACTCCTGACTTGTGCCTTGTAGATGGTGGACAGGCTTCGAGGACTCAGGAAGTGTGTTATTCCCCACAGTATTCCCAGCCTCTGACCTGCTCATGCAACCAGTCTTTATGTGGTGACTCCTGTTGAGTGTCTGGTCAATGGTAACCACCCTGGATGTTGATAGTGGGGAATTCAGTGATGGTAACACCAATCAATGTCAAGGACAGTGGTTAGATTGTCTCTTTTTGGAGATGATCATTGCCTGGCATTTGTGTGGCATGAACGTTACTTGCCACTCTTCAGCCCAAGTCTGGATATTGCATTCAAACATGGACTACTTCAGTATGTGAGGTGTCGTGAATGGTGTTGAACATTGGGCAAACATCGGCGAACATCCCCATTTCTGACCTTATGGTGGAGGGAAGGTCATCGATGAAGCAGCTGAAGGTGGTTGGGCCTAGCACACTACCCTGAGGAACTCCTGCAGAGATGTCCTGGAGCTGTGATGGCTGACCCTTCACAACCCTGACAGTCTTCCTATGTGCCAACCAATGGAGAGTTTGCCCCCTGATGCCCATTGATTCCAGTTTTTCTAGGGCTCTTTGATGCCACACTCGGTCGAATGTAGCCTCAACGTCAAGGCCTGTCCCTCTCACCTCCCCTCTGGAATTCAGCTCTTTTGTCCATGTTTGAACCAAGGCTGTCATGAGGTCAGGAGCTGAGTGACCCTGGTGGAACCCAAACTGGGTATCACTGAGTTGGTTATTGCTGAGCAGGTGCTGCTTGATAGTGCTGTTGCTGACACCTTCCATCCCTTTACTATAATCGAGAGTAGACAGATGGGTTAGTGAATATTACACTCGATATATATTATAGAAAGAATATATTGCTCTGACTGTATAGTACAGGAAGAATATATGAGAAGTGTATTTTATGTGAGGTGTTTGCTACATTGAGTGTTTATTACAGAAGGGATATATTACAACGAGTGTATATTGCAGGATGTCTTACTCTAAGTGCATATTATAGGAGGGATACATCAGAATGAGTATTTATTGCAGGAGGAAACATTGCATTGCCTCTATGTTACAGGACGGTTAGTGTACACTGTGTGGGGATTGCTAGCCCAGTTGGTGGAGAGATTCCAATAATGTGAGTTCAGTTTCCATCACCAGCTGAGGTTACCATGAAGCTCCCACCTTCTCAGCCTCTCCCCTCACCTGAGATATGCTCTCTCTAATCAGAGGGCAGCCTCTGATTCTCTGAAAGTATGTATATTTTATGACAATGTAAATCATCCTGTTATATACACACACAAGGTACATTACAGCATGTAAATTACAGGATGGTTTACACTGAGTGTATGTTACAAAGTGTATATTTCAGGATGGTTTACACTGTATATTACAGAGTGTATATTACAGGATAGTTTATGCTGAGTGTATATTACAGGATAGTTTGTGTTGAGTGTATAGTACAGGATGATTTACACTGTCTGTACATTACAGACTGTATATTACTGGAGGATTTATACTGCACGTATATTACAGTATGTATATTTCAGGATAATTTACACTAGGTGTATATTACAGAATTATTTGCACTGTCTGTACATTACAGAGTGTATGTTACAGGATGGATTATGCTGAGCTATATTAGAGTGTACAGGTATGTTACAGTATGATTTACACTGAGTGGATATTACAGAATGTGTGTTACCGGATGGTTTATGTTGAGCATTATTAGAGTGTGATAGATTAGATTACTTACAGTGTGGAATCAGGCCCTTCGGCCCAACAATTCCATACCAACCCAAGAGCAACCCACCCAGACCCATTCCTCAACATTTACCCCGTCACGTAACACTGTGGGCAATTTAGCGTGGCCAATTCACCTAACCTGCACATTTTTGGACTGTGGGAGGAAACCCACGCAGACACAGGGAGAACGTGCAAACTCCGCACAGACAGCTGCCTGAGGTGGGAATTGATCTCAGGTCTCTGGTGCTGTGAGGCAGCAGTGCTAACCACTGAGCCACCGTGCCACCCATAATGTTACAGTATGATTTACACTGTGTGTGATTTACACTGTGTGTATATTACAGAGTGTATAATACAGGATGGTTTGCACTGTATATTACAGAGTGTATATTACAGGATGGTGTACACTGAGTGTATATTACAGGATGGTTTGCACTGTATATTACAGAGTGTATATTACAGGATGGTTTACACTGAGTGGATATTACAGGATGGTTTGCACTGAGTGGATATTACAGGATGGTGTACACTGAGTGGATATTACAGGAGGGTTTGCACTGAGTGGATATTACAGGATGGTGTACACTGAGTGGATATTACAGGAGGGTTTGCACTGAGTGGATATTACAGAATGGTTTACACTGAGTGGATATTACAGGATGGTGTGCACTGTATATTACAGAGTGTATATTACAGAATGGTTTACACTGAGTGGATATTACAGGATGGTGTACACTGAGTGTATATTACAGGATGGTGTACATTGAGTGTATATTACAGAACGGTTTACACTGAGTGGATATTACAGGATTATTACAGTAAGATTACAGCACACTCAGTGTATTATAGAAAGATATAGAGGGGGATGTAACTTACAAGAAGACTGTACCACGCTGTAAAATTACCGGAAAGGTGAGCTTTCTGAAGGCGTTTTCCTGAGTGTCACAGCCGCCACTGAGGCGGGGACTCTGAGCGTCTCACTCGAGCGGAAATTCAAAAGTTGTGGCAAAGTTTCTGGGCTCGGTGCAGAGGCTGGAGATCCACTTTGGAGGGTCCTCCCTCTGAGGGGGGGGGGGGGGATGGCGAAGTGGGGCTGCCTGTGGGTTGTTCTTTTCTACCTGTGTTACCTGCTGCTGGGGGCAGTGATCGTGTCTCTGATAGAGCGACCTTACGAAAGCAGTCTCCGGAATCAGTTGCGTTCCTTGAAGTTCGGGCTCCTCAACGACACTCCCTGCCTGGCTGTGTCCGACCTCGAAGACTTCCTGGTGCGGGTTTTGGAGGCGCATCGACACGGTGTCTCCGTCCTCACCAACAGCTCACACACCAACTGGGACTTCGCCTCTGCTTTCTTCTTTGTGAGCACCTTGGTCACCACTGTGGGTGGGTCTCACAATACTTATTCCATGTTGTCTGTCGATAACTTTTCAAGGTGGTTAACACAAGTTTTTAAAGACGTTCACACAAAAGTTTTCAAAATGTCTTTCAACATTTTGAAAAGTTTTTTTTTAAAAAAAGGTATTTTTGAACATTTTAAGCAGGTTATTAAAAAGCTGTTCAGCATTCGAAAAGGTTTATGTAAAATGTTTTTTTTTCTCAACAATTGATAGTTTTTCAGACCTTGTCCAACATTTGAAAAGGTTTTAAAAATATTTTTCAACATTCAATCAAGTCGTAAAAAGTTGTTCAGCATTCGAAAAAGTTTATGTAATTTTTTTTCATCAATTGATAGTTTTTCAGACAAAAGGTTTTAAAAATTTTTTTCAACATTCAATCAAGTTGTAAAAAGTTGTTCAGCATTCGAAAATGCTTATGTAAAATGTTTTTTTTCCAACAATTGATAGTTTTTTTAGGTCTTGTCCAACATTTGAAAAGGTTTTTAAAATATTTTTCAACATTCAATCAAGTTGTAAAAGGTTGTTCAGCATTTTTTGATTTTTAATTGTCCAAGATTTCAAAAAGCTTTTTAAAAATGATTTTCAGCAATGATAAAGTTTATAGACGTTTTCCAACATTTGAAAATATTGATTAAAATGTTTTTCAACATTTGATCAAGTTTGTTAAAAGTCAATCATTTGGAAAGTATTTTTGATTGATTTCAATATTTGATAGTTTATTAAAAGTTATTTTTGAGAAAAGGTTTTATAATCTATTTTAGATAATTAAGATTTTTTAATATATAGTAAAAGTAATTTCAATAAGTTTATTTGAAGTTTTTAATGTTCAAAAAATGCTTTTTAAGAAGTTCCTCAATGTTTGGAATAAGCTTAAAATGTTTACCAGTGTTTTTAAGAAAAGCTCTGAAGTTTTCTTAAAAGTGTTTGCATACATTTGAACAATGCATTATTGCCTATCTCCAACTGGGAGGTGAAGAGACTGTGTTTTTAAGTGGATGATTTTAAAATCAGATAATTAAAAGGAAATATTCATAGGGGTGTGAAGAATGAGTTCTTGCATTGAGCTAGCAGAGACTTGGGCTGAATGGCCTGCATGAATTATTTAACTGATTTGTGTTGCAAAGTGACGACAACAGTATGTGTTCAATTCCCTCACCAGCTGAAATTACATGAAGGACTGTCCTTCTCAACCTCTTATTAGATTAGATTAGATTCCCTTATGTGGAAACAGGCCCTTCAGCCCAAACCACCCCTCTGAAAAGAAACCCAACCAGACCCATTCCCCTACCATATATTTATCCCTGACTAACACTGTGGGCAATTTAGCACTGCCAGTTCACCTGGCCTGCACATCTTTGGATTGTGGGAGGAAACTGGAGCAAACCCACGCAGACACGGGGGAGAATGTGTAAACTCCACACAGACAGATGGGAATTGAACCCAGGTCCCCGGTGCTCTGAGGCAGTAGAGCTAACCACTGAGCCACTGTGCCACCTCTTAATGCCAGGGTTGGAAATTTTGAGCCATAGTGAGAGGCTGAATAGGCTGGGGCTGTTTTCCCTGGAGCGTCGGAGGCTGAGGGGTGACCTTTATAGAGATTTATAAAATCATGAGGGGCATGGATAGGGTAAATAGACAAAGTCTTTTCCCTGGGGTCGGGGAGTCAAGAACTAGAGGTTTAGGGTGAGAGGGGAAAGATTTAAAAGGGGCCTAAGGGACAACATTTCCATGTGTGTTTGGAATGAGCTCCAGAAGAAGTGATGGAGGCTGATACAATAACAACATTTAAAAGGCACCTGGATGGGTATATGAGGAAGAAGAGTTTAGAGGGATATGGGCAAAGTGCTGGCAAATGGGACTGGATTTTTTAGGATATCCGATTGTCATGGATGAGTTGGACTGAAGGGTGTGTTTCTGTGCTGTACAGCTCTTTACTCTCCCCTTGCCTTAGATGTGGTGACCCTCAGGATAAACCACCAACAATCATCTCTCTCTATTGAGAGAGAGCAATCCTCTGGCCAGGTAAGTCTGCTACAACGTTTATGCCTGAAAGTAAAGGAAAAGACTGGTATTATTCGATGCTATTCGCTGTCTTGGGATGTACCAAAGTATTTCGGAGTCACTTAAAGACTTTCTGAAGGGCAGTTCCTGTTGAAATATCGGAAACATTTTTACGCAGGGAGTGATTCACGTGCGGAATGAACTTTCAGAGGAAGTGGTGGATGTGGATACAGTTACAGCATTTAAAAGACTTTTGGATAAGTCCATGAATAAGAAATGTTGGAGGGATATGAGCCTAGTGCAGGCAGGTGGGGCTAGTTTAGTTTGGGATTATGGTCAGTGTGGACCGAAAGGTCTGTTTCCATGCTGTATGACTCCAAATGGAGCAGAGACTTTGTGTCCAGAACATGACATGGCAATGCCTGAGAGGCTGTATCCACTGGGCATGGTGGCTCAGTGGTTAGCACTGCTGCCTCACAGCGCCAGGGACCTGGGTTCGATTCCACCCTTAGGTTTGTGTGCAGTTTACCCGTGTCTGTGTGGGTTTCCTTGGGTGCTCTGGGTTTCCTCCCACAATCCAAAGATGTGTAGGGTAGGGTGGATTGGCCATTCTAAATTGCCATTAGTGATAGGTGCATTAGTCAGGGGTCAATATAGGGTAGGGGAATGGGTCTGGGTGGGTTACTCTTCAGAGGGTCGGTGTGGATTTGTTGGGCCGAAGGGCCTGTTTCCACACATTAGGGACTCTAAACCTAAATCCTACTTGTAGGAGAGTAGAACAGGCAGATATGGTTTAGATGTCACGTTAGTTTTGGCCTTTCAGAGGCACCTGATTTCATCCAGAATTAGACTCCTCTGACAGTGTGGAATTCTTTCCATAGTGCACTGGGAGTTATACCCTGGGTTATCTGCTCAAGGAAGTGGAGCGGGGCTTGAACCCACAAGATACAGAGACAAATGCAACTGTTTTGATTCACCAACAGTCTGTTGGCATAGTCCAACTTATTAGGGACCAGGCCCAGACCCCTCAAAGTATTTTAAGAAGGTAGCCTACACCCTAACTTTTCCTTATTTTAAAGGCAGATGTGAAGTGGATATTCCAGTTGGGATACAGCTGGTCAAACCACCCGGCTTTAAGCAAAACAGAATTTATTTAAACTCTACAGTCGCAACACGAACAAAAGAAAGTAGAATTTAGAATAACTTAACCATTAGAAAACTTCATTCACCCGACTCAGCAACTCAACCAAGGAGCTGTTCCAATTCCCATGACATCCTATAAATACACCCCTTGGCCAAAAGTAAATTCAGACACAGGTTCTTACAGGCAGGAGAGGTATCAGGGAGAAAAGTCAGCCAAGGATCATCTGCTGAAGCATGGAACTTTTTTGCATTCCAGCAGCTTCCGTTGCAGCTAAACCAAACTAGGGGAAAAAAAACCTGAGTTGGGAGGATTGACCACTCCCCTGCTATTGTTATGGTTGGCATTTCCAGACATTTTGGCACCTCTGCTTTTACAACCTCTCTTGAAAAAAGACCCAAGGACAAAATAATCTTGTTAAAGTGAAAGCATCATCACAAACTTCAGACCATGCACGGATTCCCTTCCTAATCTACCCAGCTTTCTCCCTGATAAACTCTTCACCACACTGCTCCCTGTGCAGGAACATGTTCCCCTGGGTCAGGTGGACATCGTCCTCAGTTTGCTAACTATGGGCGGGACTTATTCCTAGAGACTTCATAGCATCATACAGTTTTTGCAGCAGCCAAATATGCCTTTTGTCCAACTGTTTCTGCACTGGTCATCAAACATCCATCTATTTTAATTAAAAACCGAAAGAACTGCAGATGCTATAAATCAGAAACGAAAGCAGAAGTTACTGGGAAAGCTCAGCAGGTCTTGCAGCATCTGTGGAGAGAAATGGGAATTAATGTTTTAAATTGAGTGACCTTCCTCAGAACTGATGGTGTCTGGGACAACATTGGGTTGAATGCAGAAGATAGGGTGGTGAGAGTGGAATCTCATGGTTAGCCACTAACAGTCCCCCAATAACAGCTATTCACCCTCCCAGCCAGATCGCTATCCACACCTTTGTCTGTCTAACTGTTGCTCTCTCTCTCTCTTTAGGCTCCATACCCACCTCTCGTCTGCTCCTTCCCCTGCTTCCTGCACCCTCTCTTCTGCATATAAACTGACATTTTCCCAGCGAGCATCAGTTCTGAGGGAAGGGTCGCTGGACCTGAAACGTTAACTCTGATTTCTCTCCACAGATGCTGCCAGACCTGCTGAGCTTTTCCAGCAAGGTCTGCTTTCATTTCTGATTGACGGTATCCGCAGTTTTATTTAAAATAGATGGATGTTTGATGACCAGTGCAGAAAGAGTTGGCTGAATTTCCAGCAATTTCTGTTTTCCATTCATTTTAATGCCATTTCCCAGGGTTTGGCCTCACAGCCTTGTATGTGTTGACATTTTGAGGACTTACCTAAGTATTTCTTAAATGTCTTCAGGGTTTCCAAGTCTACTATAATTTTGGATACTGATTTGCATATTCCCTCCATCCTCTGGGTGATTAAAAAAACATCTTTCGACCAATCCCCTCAAAAGCTTCTACTCCTAACCTTAAAACTGCTCCCCCCCCTCCTTTATTTATTGGCCCCTTTTACAAAAGGGAAAGTTATCTCTGTATCTAACCTGTCTTTACTGCTCGGAACATTGTACATCTAAATCAGATGGTTCCCCACTCCCTCAGCCTTCGCTGCTCTAAGGAAGACAACTCCAGCCAACTCCAGTCATAGAGATGTACAGCACGGAAACAGGCCCTTCGGTCCAACTCATCCATGCCGACCAGATATCCTAAATTAATCCAGTCCCATTTGCCAGCACCTGGTCTATATCCCTCCAAACCCTTCTTATTCATATACCCATCCAGATGCCTTTTAAATGTTTGGAGATGCCGGTGTTGGACTGGGGTGTACAAAGTTAAAAATCACACAACACCAGGTTATAGTCCAACAGGTTTAATTGGAAGCACCAGCTTTCGTAGCACTGCTCCTTCAGGTGGTTGTGGAGAAAAAGATTGTAAGACACAGAATTTATAGCAAATTATAGCATTTATTACTATAAATTTGGAGGGATATGGGCTGGGTGCTGGCAGGTGGGACTAGATTGGGTTGGGATATCTGGTCGGCATGGACGGGTTGGACCGAAGGGTCTGTTTCCGTGCTGTACATCTCTATGACTCTAAAAATTCTGTGTCTTACAATCTTATACTCCACAACCACTTGATGAAGGAGCAACGCTCCGAAAGCTAGTGCTTCCAAATAAACCTGTTGGACTATAACCCGGTGTTGTGATTTTTAACTTTTAAATGCTGTGATTGTACCAGCTTCCACCACTTCCTCTGGCAGCTCATTCTACACGCGCACCACCCTCTGTGTGAAAAAGTTGCCCCTTAGATCCCTTTTAAATCTTTCCCCTCTCACCCTAAACCTATGCCCTCTAGTTTTAAACTCCCCCACCCTGGGGAAAAGACCTTGTCTATTCACCCTATCCGTGCCCCTCATGATTTTATAAACCTCTATTAGGTCACCCCTTAGCCTCCGACGCTCCAGGGAAAACAGCCCCAGCCTGTTCAGCCTCTCCCTGTAGCTCAAATCCTCCAACCCTGGCAACATACTTGTAAATATTTTATGAACCCTTTCAATTTTCACGACAACTTTCCTATAGCAGGGAGACCAGAATTGAATGCAGTATTCCGAAGGTGGCCTAACTGATTTCGTCATTGCTGAATGGCCCCAGACCAGGTGACATCCTGGTGAATCCCCACTGCACCCTGTCCAGTGCAATTGGTGTTGGCTGCTTTTGTGGCCAATAACGTCCCTAGTGTGTTTGGAACACCAGTCTGTCATGGGTTAATATTCTAGTCTTGCTGTTCAGCTTGCGACCAAGTACCTTCCACTATTCCTGCACAGGGAATCCAGTTAACAGGAATAACAGCTTGTTCCTGATGAGATCTGTAAAGAAAAGGTCCCCTCTGCATCAGCCATGCTGGCTATTCACAAAACAATAACGCCTTCCAGCAAGTGTTTAAAGTATCTGAAATGTAGCCCTGTCAAATTTTAGAATCACAACATAGTGTATGACTGACGCAAAACACAGCAATTGCTGGAGAAACTCAGCAGGTTTGACATTATCTGTGGAAATAGAGACAGGGTCAGTGTTTTACGTCACTTCTTCAGAACTGGATCCACTGGGCTGGAAATGGTAACATTTGCAAGAGTGCACATGCAGGTGTGCGCACATCCAAGATGTGGTATTTGGGAGTGTGTGGAGCTTTGAGCTGCATACATGAAGACATGTGCAAGGCAGTGTGTTTGCACGTGAGTGAGCGTGCAAATGAGTACATGAACAAGTTTGTTTGTGTGTGTGTTTGCATGTGAGTATGTGCATGTGATTGAGTTTGCATATATACATGAGTGTATGTGCACGTAGGTGAGTGCGTTTGCAGGTATATGTGAGTGTGTGCATGTGTGAGTACGTTTGACGTAGATATGAGTACGTGTGTGTGTGCGTGCATGAGAGTATGTGGACACATGAATGTGTTTGCATGTGCATGTGAGTGTATGCATACGTGAATGTGTGTGTATGCATGCATGAGAGTGTGTGAGTGTATGTGCATGTGCATGTGTGAATGCGCATGCGTGAGCGTGTGTGCGCGTGCATGTGTGTGTATGCACGCGTGAGCGTGTGTGTGTGTATGCACGCGTGAGCATGTGTGTGTAAGCATGCGAGTGTGTGCGCGTGTGCATGTGCAAATGTGTACACATGCAAAAGTGTATACATGAGGGAGTATAAAGTGTAAATGTGGGAGTGTTTGCACATATGTGCAAATACGTGTATGTTGGAATGTGTTCGTGTGTGTGTAAGTGTTTGCACATATGTACAAGTGTGCATGTCTGAGTGTGTTTGCATGTGAATGTGAGCTTATGGGGGAGTATGCATATGTGTGTGAGAGAGATGCATGTGTGTGTGAGAGAGAATGTGTGTGTGTGTGTGTGTGTGAGAGAGAGTAGGTGCGTTCGTGCACCTGTGTGTGAGAATGTATGTGTGCACGCACGCACGCACACAAGCACACACACCTGCCATGGTTGTTGGCAGTGCCCATCACTCAGATTAGGCACTGGAGCAAGTTGAGATGTGACCAATCCACTCAGCGCCTTGGTACATTCACCAGAGGCTCTGCATGGTGGAGTGCTGAGTGTGGACAGTGCAACTGGAACCGAGGCAGTTAGCAGATCAAAGCAATTCGGAGACAGTGAGGACTTCAGGTGCTGGAGAATCAGAGTTGGTAAGTGTGGTGCTGGCGATTAAAAGTCACAAACAATAGCAGCATCAGTTATCCAATTGGATTGTCCAGCCTCTGGGGTATTCCAGGTACCTGCAGGTGTTTAAAGGAATTATCAGGTGAAAGCTGTCTTAACCACAAATCAAGGGACATTAGTGAGACTTTGATCTCCTTCGTTTAGAAAGGGTACTGCAAGGAAGAGTTTCTGTTTTGAGTAGATCATTCGATAAGGAAAGATTGGGTTTTGGTTAATATTTATCCCTGAAAAGCAGATGATTTGGTTGTTAGGGCATAGGTTTTAGGGTGAGAGGGGAGGATTTAAAAGGGACCTAAGGGGCAACTTTTTCACACAGAGGGTGGTGCCAGTACAGAATGAGCTGCCAGAGGAAGTGGTGGAGACTGGCACAATTACAACATTTAAAAGGCATCTGGATGGGTATATGAATAGGAAGAGATTGGAGGGATATGGGCCAAGTGCTGGCAAATGGGACTGGATTCATTTAGAATATCTGGTTGGCATGAACGAGTTGGACCGAAGGGTCTGTTTCCGTGCTGTACATCTCTATGACTCTATTATCAAGTTGTGGGATCTTGCTGTGCACAATTGGGCCACCAGATTCAAATATTGACTGCTCCTCCCCAATGAAAAGTACTTGATTAGCTGCAAATTGTCTTGCAATGTCCTAGGGACGTGAAAGGCGCTTTGTAAATGCACGCCTGTGTTTCCTCGATGTTTTGAGACTGAAATGGGGAATTTCTGCCCTCCAGGTTATGGCCACACGACCCCAATCTCTGACGGGGGAAAGGGTTTCTCCATCTTCTTCGCTGCCCTGGGGGTCCCCTTCACCATGCTGCTTCTGGCTGTGGTTGTGCAGAGGCTGATGATCTACCTGACCGATCGGCCCATCCAGGCGGTCCAGGAGAGGTTAGGCTACTCGAAACGGCGGGTGACCCAGGTGCACTGCCTCCTGATGTTCCTGTTCACCCTCATCGGCTTCTTCCTCATCCCCGCCGCCATTTTCAGTGCCATCGAGAAGGATTGGACCTACCTCGATGCCTTCTATTTCTGCTTCATCTCCCTCAGCACCATCGGCCTGGGGGACTACGTTCCTGGAGGTCAGGACAACCAGACCCTGCAGCCACTTTACAAGATATCGGTCACCTGTGAGTAACAGCTCCTCACCCGTACCTGACTGGATCAGCCTTCTGGCTGGAATCTCTCTCTCTCACTGTCTCTGTCTCACACACTCTCTGTGTCTCACATTCTCACTGTGCGTGTGTGTGTGTGTGTGTGTGTGTCTCTCTCTCTTTCTATCTGTCTCTCTCCCCCTCTCTCCAATGTCTGTCTGTCTCTCCTTGCCCTGTGTCTGTCTTGCTCTGTGTCTCTCTCTCTCTCTCTCTTTCTCTCTCTCTCTCTCTCTCTCTGTGTCTCCCTCTCACTGAATGTCTCTCTTGTTCTGTGTCTCTCTGTCTGTCCGTGTCTGTCTCTCTCTGTCTCTCTTTCTTTCTCTGTGTCTCTTTCTTTCTCTGTGACTCTGTCACTCAGAGTCTCTCTTGCTCTGTGTCTCTCTGTCTGTCCATGTGTGTGTGTGTCTCTCTGTGTGTCTCTGTCTCTGTGTGTGTATCTCTCTCTGTGTCTCTCTCTCTCACCATCTCTCTCTGTCTCCCATTCTGTCTTTCTTTCACTGTCTCCCTCTCTACCTCCCCCAGCCACTCTCTCTCCCCTCTGTCATGTCCTTCCAGCCTCATTCTCTCTGTGTGTCTCTCTCTCGCTCTCTGTCTGCATGTTTCTCTGTCTGTCTTTCTGTGTGTGTGTCTCTCTCTCTGTCTCTTTGTCTCTCTTTCTGTCTGTATATGTATGTGTCTCTCTGTCTCTCTCTATCTCTGTGTCTGTTTCTCTCTTTCACCATCTATCGCTCTCTCTCTCTCTCTCTCTCTCTCTGTCTGTCACACACACACTCCAGCCCTCAGCCACTCTCTCCCCCCTCTGTCCTGCCCTCCCAGCCTCTCTCTCTCTCTCTCTTTCTCACACTCTCTCTCTCTCTCACACACACTCTCTCTCTCCTGACAATATGCCCCCCAGCTTCCCTCTGCCCTGCGCCCTCTTTCTGCTTTTCTCGCTCCATCTCTCCCCCCCCTCTCTCTTTTCCCTCACCATCCTTTCTCTCTACCGAGCTGCCTCATTGTGTTAAATGAATCCTCTCAGAATCTCTAACCGCACGCTCTAACCCTGTGTTGCCCCAAGGGCTGGTGTCGGTGATGTGACCAAACAAAGTAGTAAGTGCAGGGTCTGAGGAGAAACAAGGCTGCGGAGGGAGCTCTGTGAATTGGTCCATCACCATCGGTCAGCCCGACTTATTTTGTTAAAGGAAGAACTTGCATTCATATAGCGCCAACCACAACCTTGGGACTTCCCATTTTAATGGCCTGGAAGATACTCCCATGAGTGGAGTCAACAGCAATGTGCATTTATGTGGAGCCTTTAAAGTTACAAAATATTTTAAACGGGTGTTGCGTTGTGGAGAGAGGTGCTAAACCTGGTTTCTCTACAGATGGATCCCACAAACTGACCCATTTGTTTTAATCAGTGAAAGGTACAAGGAGCAAGGATGAAGAAAAGGCAGAAAAGTGGATTTGAGGATAATAAGCTCGGCCATGATCTCATTGCAGGCTGAATATATTTCTTCTCCTATGTCTTAGAGACTGAACATGGTGTTAACAGCAGATAAATATCCTGGGGCTGTCCTTCAAACAGAGTGTTGTGAGGTCCTTTGTGTCCAAATAAGTGAATAGATTGAGAGTCTCAGCTGAGGGTAAGACACCTATGACGGTGCGGCACTCCCTCAGCGCTGAGCCTCCGACAGTGCGGCGCTCCCTCAGCGCTGACCCTCTGACAGTGCGGCACTCCCTCAGCGCTGACCCTCTGACAGTGCGGCACTCCCTCAGCGCTGACCCTCCGACCATGCGTCACTCCCTCAGCGCTGACCCTCCGACCATGCGTCACTCCCTCAGCGCTGACCCTCCGACAATGCGGCGCTCCCTCAGCACTGACCCTCCGACAGTGCGTCACTCCCTCAGCGCTGACCCTCCGACAATGCGGCGCTCCCTCAGCACTGACCCTCCGACGGTGCAGCACTCCCTTAGTACTGACCATCTGACAGTGCGGCACTCCCTCAGCACTGACCCTCTGACAGTGTAGCACTCCCTCTGTACTGACCCTCTGACAGTGCGTCACTCCCTCAGCACTGAGCCTCCGACAGTGCGTCACTCCCTCAGCACTGAGCCTCCGACAGTGCGTCACTCCCTCAGCACTGAGCCTCCGACAGTGCGTCACTCCCTCAGCGCTGAGCCTCCGACAGTGCGTCACTCCCTCAGCGCTTAGCCTCCGACAGTGCGTCACTCCCTCAGCGCTTAGCCTCCGACAGTGCGTCACTCCCTCAGCGCTTAGCCTCCGACAGTGCGTCACTCCCTCAGCGCTGACCCTCCGACAGTGCGTCACTCCCTCAGCACTGAGCCTCCGACAGTGCGTCACTCCCTCAGCACTGACCCTCCGACGGTGCAGCACTCCCTTAGTACTGACCATCTGACAGTGCGGCACTCCCTCTGTACTGACCCTCCGACAGTGCGGCGCTCCCTCAGCGCTGAGCCTCCGACAGTGCGGCACTCCCTCAGCACTGACCCTCTGACAATGCGGCGCTCCCTCAGCACTGACCCTCTGACGGTGCAGCACTCCCTCAGCGCTGACCCTCAGACAATGCGGCGATCCCTCAGCACTGACCCTCAGACAATGCGGCGCTCCCTCAGCGCTGACCCTCAGACAATGCGGCACTCCCTCAGCATTGATCCTCTGACAGTGTGGTGATCCCTCAGCACTGACCCTCCAATGGTGTGGTGCTCCCTCAACACTGACCCTCAGACAGTGCACTGGTTTTGTGCTCAACGCTCTTGGAGTAGGACTTGAACCATGACCTCTGACTCAGTAAAAAGTGCGAGGGAGCGAGTGACAGTTGTGAACTTGGGGTTGACAGGAGTATCGTTGGCTTCTGCCTGGTTAAGTTAGAGAGTAACTGTGCACCTTCATCTCCTGCAGTTTACCTCCTGTGTGGCCTCACAGTGATGCTTCTTCTCATCCAGACATCCCAGAAGGCAATAGGACTGCACTTCCTGACCCAGATCTTCAACCTCCCTCTGGCTGATGATGATGAAGAAGAGGATGAGGAGCTTGCCCTAAATTCAACGGGCGCCCACCCCTCCCTCCAGCTCAATGGGCTGAAAGCTGACCCCCGACCTCTTGCTCACCCCGAACCCCCTTCCTACAACTCCATTTCGCCATCCAGCGATCAGTGAGAGAGCCAGAGACTGGAGCCTCTCCCTACCAGTGGCGGAATCCCGAAATGTGGTTGACATGGTGACCGGGTGGGAATGGGTTAATGGTCAGAGGTGGAGGCTCATGCCCTTATCTCTTGAGGCCGAGTCGATTTTGAGTTGGCCAACACAGGCCTTGGCGGCCCCCAGGACCCTTGTGTCGCCATTTTGGCTCCCCCCACCCCGGGCTTGCTGGCGCGGCCTTCTATCTGGGCCCCTGGCAGGCATGGGTGGGGGAGCAACCCTCACTTTGCCGTCCTGCCCAGTTGGCATCTCGGATCAGAACCCCACTCCCACCCTCCCTGTTACCACCCTCCTCCCCATCAAACCATGCCAGCCAAGCCCCAGCTCTGCCACCTCCAGTCTGCCCGTTGCCCCGGTAACATGATGTTTATTGGAACGTTGGTGCAAAATGGCGGTGCCTTTCCAAATTCTGCTCTCAAGTATTTACAGCAATTCTGTTTAAAAGGAGGGAGGAAATTGTCCATAGAAAACCAGCGACATGGTGGGCAAGTATGCCATCTGGCATGGCCTTTTGGAGCAGGGGGTGAGAACTGCAGCAACGCCCCCTGTAGTCCATAGGTGGCATAGAACAAGGCTATTCACTTCCCTGCGTGTCACTGTTCTACCTTGTATGGGGAGCCACGACCATCTTGTTTCCAGTGTTGAAATGGTATCTCCATTCACACTTGGTAGGCCGAGATCTACAACACTGCTTCTCATAGACTCATACAGCACAGAAACAGACCCTTCGGCTCAACCAGTCCATACTGAACGTAATCCCATACTAAACAAGTCCCATCTGCCTGCTCCTGGCCCATATCCCTCCAAACCTTTCCCATTCAGGAGCCGAAACAAATGTCTTTTAAACATTGTCATTGGACGCACATCTGCTACTTCCTCAGGAATACATTCCACATCCTGTGTGTAAAAAAAAATTTGCCTCTCATGTCTTTTCTAAATCTCTCTCCTCACCTTAAAAATGTTCCCCCATCTTCAAATCCCCCATGCTAAGAAAAAGACAAATTTAATTAACTCTATCTGTACCTCTCATTATTTTATAAATGTCTATCAAGTTGTCTCTCAAACACTTACAGTCCCATGAAAACAATTTCCCAGTCTATCCAACCTTCCTTTATAACTCAAACCTTCCATACCCAGCAACATCCTGGTAAATCTCTTCTGAACCCTCTCCAGCTTAATAATATCCTTCCAAAAACTTGCTGACCAGAACTGGATACAGCATTCCAGAATAAGCCAATGTCCCTCTAGGGAATCTGAAAACAGGAGTCTGTGAATATCATCCAGTTGCACATAAATAAAATGGGGAGTTCAGGAGAAAGGTATGTCCACATCTCCAAGTCATGTCCACATCTCCAAGTCATGTCCACATCTCCCATCGCCATTCCCAGCAGTTCCTTTACCACGTGCCCCTTGCTCCTCACCTATATTGTCCCTGTCTACGACCCCCATATCATCATCAAACCCCTTTGTGTCCTTACCCGCTTCCAATCTGTGTAGCCTCCTCCTCCAGCGCTGTATTGTTCTTGCACCCTGCCTTACTCGGGCCTTCTTTGGCCTTCAGCACAAGGGGAGCAGACTGCCTATTAATCCAGGTAATGCTCTGGGGACCCAGGTTCAAATCCTGATGGTGGAATCTGAATTGAATAAAAATCTGGAATTGGGAGTCTACTGATGACTGTGAATCTATTGTTGACAGTTTGAAAACTCCATCTGGTTCATTAAAGTCCTTGTGAGATGGAAACTGCCATCCTTACCTGGTCTGGCCTACATGTGACTCCAACCCCACAGCAATGTTATTGACACTTAACTGCCCTCTGGGCAATTAGGGATGGGTATTCATTGCTGGCCTATCCAGTGACAGCCACATCCTATGAATGAATAAAATAGCTGTGAATTGGTGAATAGCACTTCCACCTTCATATCAACTGGAATGCTCCCAGAAGTCTTGTTCAATATTTATCATTTAACTGAGACAGAGACAGATTATCTGGTCATTAACACTTTGCAGTTCTCTCTATCTTTCTCCCTCTCTTCTGTCCGTCCTCAACAATCTGTGATATTGAATCTTGCTCAAGAGAGAGGCATGTTCATAGAATCCCTGCAGTGGAGAAAGAGGCTATTTGGCCCATTGAGTCTGTACTGATCCTCCGAAGAGCATCCCACCCAAACTCCTCCCAACTCCAACGTAACCCTTCACTTAGCATGGCCAATCCACCTGACTTGAACATCTTTGTTGCCCAGGCCTTTCAGCTTACAAACACAAGAATGCCTACATTTCGAAGAGATCACAATATTTTGTACCACTCCAGGAAAGAAAAGTGATAATTGGCTGACAGGTGGACTCTGGCCAATACATTGTCATGGAGTGGTGAATGGAGAATTATTGACTTACCGAATTTGTGAGTAATTAGAAAAAAAAGCACAAAGGATTTGGACATACAGAGGAACCTCGTTTATCCGAACGAGGTGGGCGGGCACTATTTTGTTTGGACAATGGATTATTCGGATAATTGATTTTGCCTTAAACAAGGGAATCCATTAAACAAGGTGCTGAACAGCTTCTACGATCGGAAGAGCATTTGTCAGTTTCCAGGAACTCAGTCTCGCGATAGCACCGTCTCGCGCATGCGTTTATGTTCTTGGCCATTTTTCTCATGAACGGCCCGGTAAAGTGATGGGAATACCTGTACAGTCATGTAAAACACTTACTTTTGCAAAGGGCTGTATAACAACCCTTACCTAAAAAAATATCCAGCCGCTGATGCTTGAGGTGCTGGTGTTTCTTTGTTTTTGCCAATGTTTTCTCATGTTCTTCAGTACAGGGAAATTGAATACATTTACCTCTTTGGTGTAATGGTTTTTGTAGGACCTTGAAATCTTCGGATAATCGAGGTCCCTCTGTATTCCTTTTGTTTGCACAAAATGGGAACTGGGGGAAAAGAAATGGCTGCTGATTATTTCCCAAGTTGACCCTGAGTTATTGTTGTCCTCCTCCAATATAAACAGTCGTGCTTGTTTGAAATTTGAGACTCTTGCGTGTGTCCTGATGAGAGCAATGTTGTCCTTTCAGTGAGATTCAAATTCTGTACTACTGATTTGGTTTGATTTACTCTAGTCATGTGTACCGAAGTACAGTGAGAAGTTCTGTTTTGTGCGCAGTACAGGCAGATGGTGGCTCACAAGGGCACACAGATCGTAGGGTGCTTAGACAAAGCGAGGTACGCAGGTAAAAACAATGACTGCAGATGCTGGAAACCAGATTCTGGATTAGTGGTGCTGGAAGAGCACAGCACAAGAGGTGCACAAAGCAAGATGAACATTAGCAGGATCAAAATAAAAACCAAAAGAACTGTGGATACTGTAAATCAGGAGGCAAAAGAGAAATTGCTGGAAAAGCTCAGCAGGTCTGGCAGCATCTGTGGAGAGAAATCAGAGTTAACGTTCATAGATTTCATAGATTCCCTACAGTGTGTCCCCCTCCAACTCTATTTTGATTTAACCCCTGCCCTCCCCTTCACTGTTTGATCACACAGCATTGCCCTTTGATGTGAAGGGCTTGTCACTGGCCACTTAGGTGTTTCCTTTCTTCCTGGTGGTGGCAATTGAATAAAGATTTGTGCACCTTGTGTCTCTCACTATGTCCCACACCTGCACACACATAACATGGGGGCTGGGGCAACATAAGCATTACTGCAGTTAGGCGGGAGTGTGGGGGTAAATTTTAAAAGAAAAAAAATCCCTACAGTGTGGAAACAGGCCATTCAATCCAACAAGTCCACACCGACCCTCTGAAGAGTAACCCACCCAGACCTATTCCCCTACCCTATTACTCTACATTTACCCCTGACTAATGCACTTAACCTATACATCCCTGAACACTACGGGCAATTTAGCATGGCCAGTCCACCCTAACCTGCACATCTTTGGACTGTGGGAGGAAACCAGAGCACCCGGAGGAAACCCATGCAGACACGGGGAGACTGTACAAACTCTACACAGACAGTCACCCCGAGGCGGGAATTGAACCCGGGTCCCTGATGAATAATGACTCATCGAATGTCCATTTGAATAATGACTCATCGAATGTGCATGTGTTTGTCTGAGCAGGTGTCATTATCTAGAATGCGAGGCAGCAGTGCTAACTTCAGAACTGAGGAAGGGTCACCAGAACTGAAAGGTTAACTCTTGATTTTTCTTCACAGATGCTGCCATACCTGCAGAGCATTAGCGTTAATTTCGGTTTTTTGTTCCATTAGTGAGGTCCAGCGTTATTAATAGTTAGAGAGGTCCATTCAGCAGCCTAGAAGGCAGGGAAGAAGCAGATCTTCAACCCTGTTGGTGCGTGTGACTCTTTTTAATATCTGTTCCCAGCTGGATCCTCACCACTTCTGGCATCTGGATGGGTACTTGAATAGGAAGGTTTTAGAGGGATATGGGCCAAGTGTTGGCAAATGGGACTAGATTAGGTTAGGATATCTGGTCAGCATGGATGAGTTGGACCGAAGGGTCTGTTTCCGTGCTGCACATCTCTATGACTGCTCTCCTTCCCTCTAAGATTCACTTTCTATGATTCTCAAGAAAAAGGCTTTTGTTTGCCGCTCCAGGTCTGTCACCCTCCTGTACTTTGATAATTAGCTTGTCTTAATTCCATGAGCATATTTCCTTGGGCTAGTCGATAGTCTGAAAGGTAGAGCATAGCAAGAGGTAGTTTCGCCCACTGTGACCCCACAGTCAGACATTCAGGTCCTGAGTTTCTATCCACAAGGAATGGGGGAGCTGGGGGGGTGGGGGTGTGTGTTTGAAACGATATCCTCGAAACTGTACCCCTGCAACACCGACCACCTTCTATTGAAGCAGAAACTAAAGGAGGAAATGGAGTTATATTTCACAGTGTCATAGAGATGTACACCTTCAGTCCAACCCGTCCACGCTGACCAGATATCCTAACCCAATCTAGTCCCATTTGCCAGCACCCGGCCCATATCCTTCCAAACCCTTCTTATTCATATACCCATCCAGATGCCTTTTAAATGTTATAATTGTACCAGCCTCTACCACTTCCACTGGCAGCTCATTCCATACACGTACCACCCTCTGTGTGAAAAAGTTGCCCCTTAGGTCCCTTTTATATCTTTCCCCTCTTTCCCTAAACCTATGCCCTTTAGTTTTGGATTCCCCCACCCCGGGGAAAAGACCTTGGCTATTCACCCTATCCACGCCCCTCATGATTTTATAAAGCTCCATAGGGTCATCCCTCAGCCTCCGACGCTCCAGGGAAAACAGCCCTTGTCTATTCGGTCTCTCCCTATAGCTCAAACCTCCAACCCTGGCAACATCCTTGTAACTCCTTTCTGCACCCTTTCAAGTTTCACAACACCCTTCCGATAGCAGGGAGACCAGCATAGAACCCGAAGGAAGGGATACTCTGAATGTAAAAACAGGGATGCCGATTCTAGTTGGACACAGTCCTGTCCAGGTCAACCAATCTCTCCATCTCAAGTTAAATGAAGCAGGTATTTATTTCCAGGTGGGGGGGTGCTGTTAAATTGTCCAATGACCCACCCACTGGTCAGCAGACCAAGGAGATTATATCTTAATCCTCAAGGATTTCAGGACATTTTTTCGGAGATCCTGCACCAACTGGCTGTATTTATGACTGACGTGTTAATGTATTGCTCCTGATGTCAAGGTGACCTCATGGCTCTGAGCTATTTTCAGCTTGTGACTGGTTATGCCGGTGTTCATTTGAATAATGACTCATTGAATGTGCATGTGTTTGTCTGAGCAGGTGTCATTATCTAGAATCCTCTTAGCTCTCACTGACACCCAGCCCTTGCAGAGATTGGATTGTTTGACTGGTCTTAGACTGTGCGCTCAGGGCTCTTGGTAGTGTCCCCACCTCCAAGCCAAGAGACCCACGTTCAACTCCCAGCTGTTGCAGAGAGTGTTTGCGACGATCTCTAAAAGGATTGATTTAAAACGAAGGCTGGACTGCGTTTTCAATGTTACTTGATGACCCAACGAGGCAACAATTACTCAGATTCAATTAGGTTTTAGCAGACAGGCAGGAGGCTGGAGGAACACAGCAAGCCAGGCAGCATCATTGGGCGGAGAAGTCCATACATCTCTGTGACTCCGTGAAATGTAATTCCATTCCCTCTTTTAGTTTCTCCTTCATGTTTTTGCTTGAAGCAAATGAAAGTTGCCAGAGTCCCATAGGGCTGCCCAAGAGGCTGAGAGACACAACTGGTGGTGAGTTTAAACTGGGGCTCACTGCAGTTAAAAAGCTGAGACCTTCACAGTAACCTCAGCCGGTTTGGGAATTCAACCCATCCACTGTTGGTGTCACGCTGCATGGCAAACCAACTGTCTGGGAGATATTGAGCACTGCTTAGAACATAGAACATTACAGCGCAGTACTGGCCTTTTGACCCTTAATGTTGCGCCAACCTGGGAAACCAATGTTAAGTCTATCTCACCTACACTATTCCAATATCTTCCATATGTTTATCCAATGACCATTTAAATGCCCTTAAAGTTGGCAGGTCCATTACTGATGCACTGGAGAGTCAGAGTCGAGAGCGTGTCGCTGGAAAAAGTGCAGCAGGTCAGGCAACATCTGAGGAGCAGGAGAATTGATGTTTTGGGGCAGGACCCTTAATTAGGATTGGGGAAGGGGACTGAGAGATAAATATGGAGAGTGGTGGGGCTGGGGGAAAGGTAGGTGGGATGGTGTTAGGTGGACGCAGGTAGGAGATGATTGTGATGGGTGGGTAAGCGGATGGATAGGAAGGAAGAAGGACAGGTTGATGAGGTCAAGGGGGCAGTGCTGGGTCAGGTAAGTATGTTGGATCTGGGATGGGGTCAGGGAGGAGTGGGGTGCAGAAGGGATATTCGGAAACTGGTTGGTTCAACGTTGAGGCCGTGTGCTTGTAAGCTTCTGAGGCAGAAGATGAGGTGTTCCTCTTCCAAGGATGGCCTTGTGTAGGAGCCCAGAATGGCGATGTCATGGGGGGAGTGGGAGTTGAAATGGATGGCCACTGGAAGGTTGGGTTGGTTGGTGCTTACAGACCAGCTATCCATCCAACTGAGCTAACTAATCCCCAGCTAGGGGCAGTAACACTGGGGAAACCACTTCGGTGTCACTCATCTCAATTCTTTAAAAAGAATTATTACAGCAAACCTCCCATTTATAGCCCACTCCTGGTTGCTCTTGTGAAAAGGCAGTGCTGAGCAGTGTCCTTGTGCGGTAGGTACACCAGCCCCTATGGTCCTGTTAAAGAGGATATATGGCCTGGAGATAATGAAGGAACGGTCAAAAAATGTCCACAGGGGTATGGTCCAATGGAGTGGTGTCCCTTCAAGATCAAAGGTCAGCCTTGCCCAGCCCCTGAACATTTGATTGGCAGCTCTCACCCTTCCCCAGTTGGATCATGGGAAGGCACTGGTAACATCACTGGGGCTAGAAAAACCAGGCTTGTGCTCTGGGTTAAACAGAGAGTGCAGGAGAAACTCAGCAGTACAGATGTACAGCATGGAAACAGACCCTTCGGCCTATCTCATCCATGCCTACCAGGTATCCAAAACTAATCTAATCCATCATTTGGACCAGAGATTTGCCATCATTTGGTGAGGGGAACAGAGTTAACATTTTGAGGCTGTTGTGACTTCATTAGAAATGTTCATGGCACATGGGTTCAAATGCTACCAGGGCAGATAATGAAATTTGAATTCAATAAAAAAAATCTTTAATGAGCAGCTGATCTAATCATGACTGTCTCACTTGTCATAGCAATCCATCTGGTTCAATGCTGCCCTTTTAGGGAGAGAAATGTGCCATCTTTACCTGGTCTGGGCCTACATGTGACTCCAGACCCACAGCAATGCGGTGGATCCTTAACTGCTCTGAGAAATGGCTGAGCAAACCATTCAGTTCAGGGGTAATTAGGGATGGGCAGTAAATATAGGCCCAATTCGCGACACCCACATTCTCTAAATGAACTTCAAAAAAGTGATCATGATGAGGTTAGATTAGATTCTCTACTGTATGGAAACAGGCCCTTTGGCCCAACAAGTCCACACCGCCCTCCGAAGAGAAACCCACCCAAACCCTTTTCCCCCTGACTAACGCACCTAACACTGCGGGCAATTTCGCACGGCCAATTCGCCTGACCTGCACATCTTTGGATTGTGGGAGGAAACCGGAGCACCTGGAGGAAACCCATGCAGACATAGAACGTGCAAACTCCGCACAGACAGACGGGAATCGAACCCAGGACCCTGCATCATGTCTAAAGAGAATCTTAAAAACAAGAATATGTCCAGAAAAAAATGAAAGCTGTGTTTTTATTGTGGAGCATGCTTACTCTGAAGGCATTGCTAAGGACTAGGCCAGACCACTCAAGACATTCTTAAGCAGGCAGCCCCAGACCATAACTTTGCAACTTGTTTCGGTAAGTGTACAGTGAAAGTTACCTGGAGTAAGTTAGCTAGGTTGACTACTAGATTTTAAAACAGACAAACATTTATTCACAAAATTACGCAATGAAACACAAAGAACAGAATAAAGAACCCTTACAGAACTCCATCTATCTAAACTGGACTTAAATATACTGTTCCGAATATACACAATAGTCCCAATAAACAAACTTCCTTTGGGTTGGCCCGGTAGCTCAGCGCTTAGCACTGCTACCTCACAGTGCCAGGTCCCCTGGTTTGATTCCAGCCTCGGGTGGCTGACTGTGTGGAGTTTGCACTTTCTCCCCGTGTCTGCGTGGGTTTCCTCCTATCGTTCAAAGATGTGAGCTGGCCATGCTAAATTGCCCATAGTGTTAGGTGCATCATGGGTCTTGTTGGGTTACTCTTCGGAGGGTCGGTGTCGACTTGTTGGGCCGAAGGGCCTGTTTCCATACTGTAGGGAATTTAATCTTTAAAAAAATGTATATAAATGGAACGCATGCTTAAAGGCTGAAGTTGAAGGGCAGAGAGAGAGAGTTTCCACACAGCTCCATGTTGAATTCCTCACCAGTTCAGGACTGAACTAAATTGCTCAGCTAGAGAGTCGACCACTCCCCATTCATTATACAGGTCACTTCTAAAAGATGACCACTTTGGCCTGAAGTCTCATCTGTTTACATATAAACAAAGGGCCTCTCAAAATCCTTTTCATCTCTGTACCAAAGCAGACCGATCAGATTCCTGAAGAAGGGCTTATGCCCGAAACATCGATTCTCCTATTCCTTGGATGCTGCCTGACCTGCTGCGCTACTCCAGCAACACGTTTTCAGACTGATCAGAGCCTGGCCTGGTTTATTACCCCTCTGTAAAAAGTCAAAGACAGAATCTTGAGCCAAGGAAGCTTTTAGGAAATAAAGGGACCAGCTTTGTGACAGTAAAAACATACTAAAAAGTGATAATTAAGAATTAGGCCTATTTTAATTGATTCAAATGATGTGTTTATGAATATATATTTGTGTTATGTATTTCTAAATACACTGAACATAGAATCCCTATGTTCAGATTCAGTGTGGAAGCAGGCCATCCAGCCTATAATGTCCAAACCGGCCCTCTGAACAGCATCCCACCCAAACCCACCCCCGACCTATCCTTGTAAACCTGCATTTCCCATGGCCAACACACCGAACCAACACATCCCTGGACACCATGGGGCAATTTTCCATGGCTAATCACCTAACCTGCACATCTTTGAACTGTGGGAGGAAACCAGCGCACCTGGAGGAAACCCACGCGGACACAGGGAGAATGTGCAAACTCCGTACAGATAGTCACCCGAGGCTGGAATTGAACTTGGGTCCCTGGCGCTGTGAGGGGCAGCAGTGCTAACCACTGATCCACTGTGCCACCCTCTGATGTATATGCAGATATGCACATATTGGAAGCAACATATATTGGTGCATGGGGCCCTGTTCTTTGTAAACGGAAGAACATATGGTGCACTGCACCATTTTCAACTCACAACACAAGTGACATCCATTCACCGATTCATTCCTCAGGACAATGCCTTGGCCAATCAGAGTCAACGTGCCCACTTAAATTGAAGCAAAGTTTGGCCGTCAAACTAAAAAAATGAAAGAACTGTAAACATTGGAAATTCTTGTCTGTTCTCAGAATACTTCTAAAGAAGGGTCTCTAGACCTGAAATACTAACTCTGATTTCTCTCCACAGATGCTGCCAGACTTGCTCAGCTTTTCCAGTAATTTCTGGTTTGCGTTTTGGTAGTTAACTGTCAGTCATCATCCAACTAATGCATTGTCCATAGCAATGTCTCGACAATCCAACTCCACTTGTTACTCAATTAATTCAGCCTCCTCAGACAGTGTAAAAATACTGTTCTTCCTTTACATTGTGAAATGTAATGATGGGTGCAAGATGCAAAGAATTGACAAAATTTTCTTTAGCAGTACACGCAATGGACAATTTGTACAAATTACATGTTCTACTAGAGACATTTGGTAATTTGCTGTATATTTGTTTTAATAAACAGCTCCTTAAAAATATCCTTTAAGTAAAAAATAATGTTCCAGGTACTGAAACTGCAGAGCTATCTCTAATGACATTGCAAAAATTGCATAAATTTAGGCTTTGGGCCTGTTTCGACTTGAGACGGTTTAGGGCACTCTATTTAAACAAATCCTTCATAGTGTTTTGTGTCATAAGTCAGCAACTTGTCAAAGCTCCTTCGACTACATCCGAGACCATTGCACCCACAGACCCTTCGGTCCACCCCATCTACGCCGACCAGTTATCCCAACCCAATCTAGTCTCACCTGCCAGCACCCGGCCCATATCCCTCCAAACCCTTCCTATTTATATACCCATCCAGATTTTAAATGTTGCAATTGTACCAGACTCCACCACTTCCTCTGGCAGCTCATTCCATACACGTACCACCCTCTGTGTGAAAATGTTGCCCTTTAGGTCCCTTTTATATCTCCCATTTATCTAAACTAGACCACGAACATAAAACATAGAACATTACAGTGCAGTACAGGCCCTTCGGCCTTCAATGTGGCGCCGACCCATCAAAACCAACTTAAAGCCCATGCAAACTACACTATTCCATTGTCATTCGTACATTTATCCACTGACTATTTAAATGCCCTTAATGTTGGTGAGTCTACCACTGTTGCAGGCAGGGCATTCCATACCCTTTCTCCTCTCTGAGTAATGAACCTAGCTCTGCCATCTGTCCTATATCTATCACCTCTCAATCCCCTCGTGTTCACCATCACCATCCGAGGAAGAAGGCCTCAATGTCCACCCTATCTAATCCTCTGATCATCTTGTAAGCCTCTATTAAGTCACCTCTTAGCCTCTTCTCTCTAATGAAAACAGCCTTAAGTTCCTCCACCTTTGCTCATAAGACCTTCCCTCCGTACCAGGCAACATCCTGGTAAGTCTCCTGTGCACCATCTTTCACATCCTTCCTATAATGCGGTGACCAGAACTGTACTCAATGCGCCAAGCACGGCCGCACCAGAGCTTTGTACAGCTGCAACATGACCTTCAAAGTTTGTGAGAAGATTTGTAGCTCGGGTGCTCGTTGTTGTGGTTCTGTTCGCCGAGCTGGGAATTTGTGTTGCAGACGTTTCGTCCCCTGTCTAGGTGACATCCTCAGTGTTTGGGAGCCTCCTGTGAAGCGCTTCTGTGATGTTTCTTCCGGCATTTATAGTGGCCTGTCTCTGCCGCTTCTGGATGTCAGTTCCAGCTGTCCTCTGCAGTGGCCAGTATATTGGGTCCAGGTCGATGTGCTTATTGATTGAATCTGTGGATGAGTGCCATGCCTCTAGGAATTCCCTGGCTGTTCTCTGTTTGGCTTGTTCTAAAATAGTAGTGTTGTCCCAGTCGAACTCATGACCTCATGGCTCCCTCTACCAATAAAAGCTAACACAACGTACGCCTCCTTAACAACCCTATCAACCCGGGTGGCAACTTTCAGGGATCTATGTACTTGGACACCAAGATCTCTCTGCTCATCCACACTACCAAGATTCTTACTATTTGCCCAGTACTCTGTATTCCTGTTACTCCTTCCAAAGTGAATCACTTCACAATTTTCTATGTTAAACTCCATTTGTCAGCTCACAGCCCAGTTCTGCAGCTCATCTATGTCCTTCTGTAATCTGTAACATCCTTCCACACTGTCCACAACTCCACCGACTTTAGTATCATCCACAAATTTACTAATTTGTCCTTCTATGCCCTCATCCAGGTCATTTATAAAAATGACAAACAGCAGTGGCTCCAAAACAGATCCTTGCAGTACACAACTGGTAACTGAACTCCAGGATGAACATTTCCCAACAACCACCACTCTCTGTCATCTTTCAGCTAGCCAATTTCTGATCCAAACCACTAAATCACCCTCAATCCCATGCCTCTGTATTCTGTTCAATAACCTACTATGGGGAAACTTATCAAATGCTTTACTGAAATCCACTTGTTTTGTCACCTTCTCAAAGAACTCAATAAGGTTTCTGAGGCACCACATAACCTTCACAAAACAGTGTTGACTATGCCTGATCAAATTATTCCTTTCTAGATGATTATAAATCCTACTTCTTATAATCCTTTTCAAAATTTGCCCAACAAAAGAAGCAAGGGGAATAGAGACAACCCTGGTAATTATAGGCAATTATAAGGCACAGTGGTCCATAATTATCAGGGTTGTCTCTACTCTCCTTGAACAAAGGTACAACATTTGTTATCCTCCAGTCTTCTGGCACTATAAACTCCTTCTGCACTACTCAGCCCACTGGCCCATCCATTTGAGGTCCTGTTGCACTCTGAGATAAAATTCTTGGCTGTCCACCAGACTTCCAATTTTGGTATCATCTGCAAAGTTTCTCACCACACCTTCTATATTCACATCCAAACCATTCACAGTTGGGTATGTTTAAGTTTATCGTGCACGCGGTGGGGTGTATGGGAGTTAATTGTAGACACAATGGGTTTTATGAGAGTTTATTGAATATACAATATATACACAGTGAGGTATATCAGAATGTATTATACACACAGTAGAGTATATCAATGTATATTATACACACAATGGAGTGTATCTGTATTATACGCACAGTGGAGTATATCAGATTATATTATACACACAGTGGGGTTTTTAGAGTTTGTTATCGTCACAGTGAGGGATACCAGATCGTAGTATATATACATTGGGATATATCAGAGTTTAGTATACACACAGTGAGGTATATCAGACTGTAGTATACACACAGTGGAGTATATCAGAGTGTATTATACACACAGTGAGGAATATTAGAGTGTATTATACACACAATGGGGTATATCAGTGTGTATTATAAATACAGTGGGGTATATCAGAGTGATTGTACACACAGTGGGGTATATCAGAGTATTATACACACAATGAGGTATATCACAGTGTATTATACACAGTGGGTTATAGCAGAGTGTATCATACACACAGTGGGATACATCACAGTGTATTATAGACACAGTTAAAAATCACACAACACCAGGTTATAGTCCAACAGGTTTAATTGGAAGCACACTAGCTTTCGGAGCGACGCTCCTTCATCAGGTGATTGTGGAGGGCTCAATCGTAACACAGAATTTATAGCAAAAATTTGCAGTGTGATATAACTGAAATTATACATTGAAAAATTGATTGTCTGTTAAGCCTTTCATCTGTTCGAATACAGTGATAGTTTCACTTCTTTCATGTGTAAATCACAAAACCCTTTTTCTTAAAGTTGCATTCTCGGGTTAACTGTTAACAATGGTGATAGCTAGACAATATGTTGAAGGTGTTAGCCCCCTGTGTTCTGTGTCTATGACCTGATGTTTAGATTGATTCTAATCTAAAAAGTGAGATAACAGAGTTTTACATAAATTCATGGAGTTTTTGAGCTCAGAGTTCTACATGAATGTATGCAGTTTTTGAGCAAAGTGCAATGTAACTCTGCAAGTACAAATTCACCCCACAAAATATGTGTGTGCATGTGGGTCTTTGTCTGTCTGTGTGTGTTTGTCTGTTTGGGGTGGGGGTTGTGAGTGTGAGAAAGTGTGTGTGTGTGTGTCACTTTCTCACACTCACAACCCCCACCCCAGACAGACAAACACACACACACACACAGACAAAGACCCACATGCACACACATATTTTGTGTGGTGAATTTGTACTTGCAGAGTTACATTGCACTTTGCTCAAAAACTGCATACATTCCTGTAGAACTCTGAGCTCAAAAACTCCATGAATTTATGTAAAACTCTGTTATCTCACTTTTTAGATTATAATCAATCTAAAAATCAGGTCATAGACAGAGAATACGGGGGGGCTAACACCTTCAGCATATTGTCTAGCTATCACCATTATTAACAGCTAACCCGAGAATGCAACTTTAAAAAAAAAGGTTCTGTGATTTACACATGAAAGAAGTGAAACTATCACTGTATTCTAACAGATGAAAGGTTTAACAGACAATCAATTTTTCAATGTATAATTTCAGTTGCATCACACTGCAAATTTTTGCTATAAATTCTGTGTTACGATCGAGCCCTCCACTATCACCTGATGAAGGAGCATCACTGCGAAAGCTAGTGTGCTTCCAATTAAACCTGTTGGACTATAACCTGGTGTTGTGTGATTTTTAACTTTGTGCACCCCAGTCCAGCACCGGCATCTCCAAATCATGACTATTACAGACACAGTGAGGTATATCAGAGTGTATTATACACACAGTGGGGTATATCACACTATTATAAACACAATGAGATATATCAGAGTGTATTATACATGCAGTGGGGTATATCAAAGTGTATTATACACACTGGGTTATATCAGAATGTAGTGTACACACAATGGGTTATATCAGCGTTTACTATAGACACAGTGACAGATGTCACAGTATATTATACACAGGGCGGTGTATGTCAGAGTTTATTGCACACACAGTGGAGTATATCAGTGTATTATACACAGAGTGAGGGATATCAGAGTGTATTATACACACGGAGTATATCAGTGTATTATATACAGTGCGGTATATCAGAGTTTATTATACACACAGTGGAGTATATCAGAGTGTTTTATATACACAGTGTGGTATATCAGAGTTTATTATATACACAGTGCGGTATATCAGAGTTTATTATACACACAGTGGAGTATATCAGAGTGTATTATATACACAGTGTGGTATATCAGAGTTTATTATATACACAGTGCGGTATATCAGAGTTTATTATACACACAGTGGAGTATATCAGAGTGTATTATACGCATGGAGTATATCAGAGTGTATTATATACACAGTGTGGTATATCAGAGTTTATTATACACACAGTGGAGTATATCAGAGTGTATTATATACACAGTGCGGTATATCAGAGTTTATGATACACACAGTGGAGTATATCAGAGTGTATTATATACACAGTAGGGTATATCAGAGTTTATTATACACACAGTGGAGTATATCAGAGTTAATTATACACACAGTGGAGTATATCAGAGTGTATTATACACACAGAGAATATCAGAGTGTATTATATACACAGTGCGGTATATCAGAGTGTATTATACACACAGTGGAATATATCAGAGTGTATTATATACACAGTGCGGTATATCAGAGTTTATGATACACACAGTGGAGTATATCAGAGTGTATTATATACACAGTAGGGTATATCAGAGTTTATTATACACACAGTGCAGTATATCAGAGTTTATTTTACACACAGTGAAATATATCAGAGTGTATTATATACACAGTGGGGTATATCAGAGTTTATTATACACACAGTGGAGTATATCAGAGTGTATTATATACACAGTGGAGTATATCAGAGTTTATTAAAAACACAGTGGAGTATATCAGAGTGTATTATATACACAGTGCGGTATATCAGAGTTTATTATTCACACAGTGGAGTATATCAGAGTGTATTATATACACAGTGCGGTAGATCAGAATTTATTATACGCACAGTGGAGTATATCAGAGTTTATTATATACACAGTGGAGTATATCAGAGTGTATTATATACGCAGTGCAGTATATCAGAGTTTATTATACACACAGTGGAGTATATCAGAGTTTATTATACACGGTGCAGTATATCAGAGTTTATTGTAGATACTGTGAGGTATATTAGGATGTATTGTACACACAGTGGAGTATATCAGGTGTATTATACACACTGTGCGGTATATCAGAGTTTATTTGAGATACAGGGAGGTATATTAGACTGTATTATACACACAGTGGAGTATATCAGAGTGTATTATATATACAGTGCAGTATATCAGAGTTTATTGTAGATACAGAGGTATATTAGAATGTATTGTACACACACTGGGGTATATCAGAGTTTATTGTAGATACAGTGAGGTATATTAGAATGTATTATACAAACAGTGGGGTATATCAGAGTTTATTGTAGATACAGTGAGGTATATTAGAATGTATTGTACACACAGTGGAGTATATCAGAGTTTATTATATACACAGTGCGGTATATCAGAGTGTATTATACACACTGAAGAAGCCCTTTCCTGAAGAAGGGCTTATGCCCAAAACATCGATTCTCCTGTTCCTTGGATGCTGCCTGACCTGCTGCACTTTTCCAGCAACACATTTTCAGCTCTATATCAGAGTGTACTATATACACGGTGGCGTATATCAGAGTTTATTATACACACAGTGGAATATATCAGAGTGTATTATATACACAGTGGCGTATATCAGAGTTTATTATAAACACAGTGGAATATATCAGAGTGTATTATATACACAGTGGAGTATATCAGAGTTTATTATACACAGAGTGGAGTATATCAGAGTGTATTATATACACAGTGGAGTATATCAGAGTTTATTATACACACAGTGGAGTATATCAGAGTGTATTATATACACAGTGGAGTATATCAGAGTTTATTATACACACAGTGGAGTATATCAGAGTGTATTATATACACGGTGGCGTATATCAGAGTTTATTATACACACAGTGGAATATATCAGAGTGTATTATATACACAGTGACGTATATCAGAGTTTATTATACACACAGTGGAATATATCAGAGTGTATTATATACACAGTGGAGTATATCAGAGTTTATTATACACACAGTGGAGTATATCAGAGTGTATTATATACACAGTGGGGTATATCAGAGTTTATTATACACACAGTGGAGTATATCAGAGTTTATTGTAGATACAGTGAGGTATATTAGAATGTATTGTACACACAGTGGAGTATATCAGAGTTTATTATAAACAGAGTGTGGTATATCAGAGTGTATTATATACACAGTGCGGTATATCAGAGTTTATTGAAGATACAGTGAGGTATATTAGAATATATTATACACAGTGCGGTATATCAGAGTTTATTGTAAATACAGTGAGGTATATTAGAATGTATTATATACACAGAGCGGTATATCAGAGTGTATTATATACACAGTGCGGTATATCAGAGTTTATTGTAGATACAGTCAGGTATATTAGAATGTATTATATACACCGTGCGGTATATCAGAGTTTATTGTAGATACAGTGAGGTATATTAGAATGTATTATACACACAGTGGAGTATATCAGAGTTTATTATACACACAATGCGGTATATCAGAGTTTATTGTAGATACAGTGAGGTATATTAGAATGTATTATACACACAGTGGAGTATATCTGAGTTTATTGGAGATATATGAGGTATATTAGAATGTATTATATACACCGTGCGGTATATCAGAGTGTATTATATACACAGTGCGGTGTATCAGAGTTTATTGTAGATACAGTCAGGTATATTAGAATGTATTATATACACCGTGCGGTATATCAGAGTTTACTATACACACAGTGCGGTATATCAGAGTTTATTGTAGATACAGTGAGGTATATTAGAATGTATTATACACACAGTGGAGTATATCAGAGTTTATTATACACACAGTGCGGTATATCAGAGTTTATTGTAGATACAGTGAGGTATATTAGAATGTATTGTACACACAGTGGGGTATATCAGAGTTTATTGTAGATACAGTGAGGTATATTAGAATGTATTATACATAGTGGAGTATATCAGAGTGTATTATACACACAGTGTGGTATATCAGAGTTTATTGGAGATATATAAGGTATATTAGAATGTATTGTATGCACACTGGGGTATATCAGAGTTTATTGTAGATACAGTGAGTTATATTAGAATGTATTATACACACAGTGGAGTATATCAGACTGTATTATACACACAGTGCGGTATATCAGAGTTTATTTGAGATACAGTGAGGTATATTAGAATGTATTGTACACACACTGGGGTATATCAGAGTTTATTATACAAACAGTGTGGTATATCAGAGTTTATTGTAGATACAGAGGTATATTAGAATGTATTGTACAAACAGTGGAGTATATCAGAGTTTATTGTAGATAAAGTGAGGTATATTTGAATGTATTATACACACAGTGGGGTATTTTAGAGTTTATTATACACTCAATTTGGTATATCAGAGTTTATTGTAGATACAGTGAGGTATATTAGAATGTATTGTACACACAGTGGAGTATATCAGTGTTTATTGTAGATACAGTGAGGTATATTAGAATGTATTATACACACTGTGTGGTATATCAGAGTTTATTGTAGATACAGAGGTATATTAGAATGTATTGTACAAACAGTGGAGTATATCAGAGTTTATTGTCGATAAAGTGAGGTATATTTGAATGTATTATACACACAGTGGGGTATATTAGAGTTTATTATACACACAATTTGGTATATCAGAGTTTATTGGAGGTACAGTGAAGTATATTAAAATGTATTATACACACAGTGGAGTATATCAGAGTGTATTATACACACGGTGTGGTATATTGGAGTGTATTGGCCTTGGGACAGCCTGTGACGTCAGCGCCGTGAGGCCGGCACTGCTTGATGGCACTTTACGGCAGTGTCCGGCTGCCGCTGTTTGTTTTACGACCGGTTGCTAAGGGCCCCGGGCGTTGGGGGCAGGGACTTTCCGCCCGATTGGGAAAATGGCGGAGGGCGCGGACGGGGCAAGCGGCGAGCAGCATGATCAGGCCGAGGGCATGAAGGCCAAGGCGAACCAGTATTTCAAAGGTGAGGGGCGGCCGCCCGCGAATCTTCGAGAAGCCGGCACCATATCTCCCGGGCTGGGCTTTACCGGGTCCCACACTCCGACCGGCATCGGGCCCCTCGTGGCTCTGAGGAGAGGGCCTGGTATCCATGCTGCCAAGTAATCTGCAGTTCCTCACGCTGTGAAACCATTGCTAACAAACAGGGGCTATTACCTACAGTGTGCAAGGATGGCTGCCAAATGATGGGCTGTTGCCTACAGTGTGCAAGGATATCTGCCAAATAATGGGCTATTACCTACAGTGTGCAAGGATAGCTGCCAAATAATGGGCTAGTACCTACAGTGTGCAAGGATAGCTGCCAAATAATGGGCTATTGCCTACAGTGTGCAAGGATAGCTGCCAAATAATGGGCTATTGCCTACAGTGTGCAAGGATAGCTGCCAAATAATGGGCTATTACCTACCGTGTGCAAGGATGGCTGCCAAATAATGAGCTATTACCTACAGTGTGCAAGGATGGCTGCCAAATAATGAGCTATTACCTACAGTGTGCAAGGATGGCTGCCAAATGATGGGCTGTTGCCTACAGTGTGCAAGGATAGCTGCCAAATAATGGGCTGTTGCCTACAGTGTGCAAGGATAGCTGCCAAATAATGGGCTATTGCCTACAGTGTGCAAGGATAGCTGCCAAATAATGGGCTATTGCCTACAGTGTGCAAGGATAGCTGCCAAATAATGGGCTATTGCCTACAGTGTGCAAGGATAGCTGCCAAATAATGGGCTATTGCCTACAGTGTGCAAGGATAGCTGCCAAATAATGGGCTATTCCCTACAGTGTGCAAGGATAGCTGCCAACTAATGAGCTATTGTCTACAGTGTGGAAGGATAGCTGCCAAATAATGGGCTATTGCCTACAGTGTGGAAGGATAGCTGCTGAGTAATGGGTTATTGCCTACAGTGTGCAAGAATAGCTGCCAAATAATGGGACATTCCTTACAGTGATGATGGATTGCTGCCAAATAGTGGGCTTAGTGTGAACTGGTAGCTGCCAAATAATGGGCTGTTGCCTACAGTGTGAAAGAATTGTTGCGAAATAGTGGGGTATTCCTTACAGTGGTTAAGGATTGTTGCAAAATAGTTATACTCCAACTGGTTTTTTTGGAAGCACTAACTTTTGGAGCACTGCTCCTTCTTCAGGTAGCTGTGGGACAGGATCATAAGACACAATTTAAAGCAAAAGATACAGTGTCATGCAATTGAAATTATATATTGAACAAACCTAAATTACAGTTAAGACTTAAATCTTTTAGACTAAGCTGCAGGTTTTGGTTCGTTAATATGTAAACCCCAGAACTACTATTAAGTCGCATTCTCAAGATGGCTTAAGGTTTTATTTTAAAAAAGTGAATCTCTGCTCAGACAATGCATTAAAGGTGTGAGGTTAAACTCTGCCTGTATCCCAGTCTTGAGTCAGACTGGTTCTATTTGCGAAGTAGGAATTTATAAAATATTACATGTATTGACTTTTGGCAAGTTGTGCCTTTTTGAGCAAAATACAATGTATCTGCAAATATAATTCTGTAAAAGCAAATTCACCCCATAGACATGAGTGCATGCATTAGAGAGAGAGAGAGAGAGTGTGTGTGAGAGAGAGAGAGAGAGAGAGAGAGAGAGAAGAGAGTGTGCTTGCGGGTGATGAAGGACTTGTGCTCGAAACATTGATTCTCCTGCTCCTCGGATGCTGCCTGACCGGCTGTGCTTTGCCGGTACCCCACACTCAACTATAACCTGGTGTTGTGTGATTTTTAACTTTCTGTGTAAGGATTGCTGCAAAATAGTGCACTTTTACTTCCAATGTGAAAGGGTTGATGACAAATACTGAAGAATCTTGATTATCCAGCATTCAATTATCCGAATTTCGGATTATCCGGCAAGATCACATGGTCCCAATGCTTGGCTAAACTATGTTATGCAGCATTCGATTATCTGGAATTTGATTAACCGAACGAAATACTCCCTGTCCGTGTCTTCGGATAATCAAGTTCCTCTGTGCTGGGATATTGCTTATAATGTGAAATAATTGATGCTAAACAGTGAGCTTTTAGTGATAGTGGGGAGGGCGCACATGCCAAACGGTGGGCTGTTAACTAAAGTTACATTGAGGAAATGTTGAATGCCAAATGTTGATCTGTTAGTTAGAGTATTCAAGTCAAATAGTGAGCTATTAGTTACATGTGGACCATTGGAACAGGAGTAGGCTGTTCAGTCCATTGGGCCAAGCCTGCCATTCTGGATCGTGGCTGATTATCTCTGCAATGCCATTTTCCCACATTATTTCCCAATCCCTAATGTCATTTGTCTTCAGAAACCAATCTGTTTCTGTCTTGAACCTGCTCAATGACTGATCCTCCACAGGCCTCAACAAGTACACAATGTTTGAAAAATCACTGCCCACTGAGTGAGGAAATTTCTCTTCCCCATAGTCTTAAATAGCTTATCCTGAGATTATGTCCCCAGATTCTAGAGTGTGGAAAAACATGCGATCTATATCCACCCTGACATACATTGTTAAAATTTAATAAATTTCAGTGAGATCATAAGTTTATAATTTAAAATTTCATAAATTTCCCTGAGATCAACTGTTACTCTGGACAATTCAGAATCCTCAAATAAAAACAGAAAGTGCTAGAGAAACTCAGCAGGTCTCTCAGCATCTGTGGAGTAAGAAACAGAGTTGATGTTTCAAGTCCATAATGACTTCTTTTCTTCAGATCTAGACCTTTTCCGAATGAAGACTAGTTCTCTCAAAACTTTAACTTTCCTTTTCTTTCAATCGATGCTGCCTGGCAAGCTGAGTTTTTCAAGTACTCTGTTTTAATTTCAGAACTCCGGTATGGTAAAATTACGACATTTAAAAGGCATCTGGATAGATACATGAATAAGAAGGATTTAGAGGGCTATGGACCAAATGCTGGCCAATAAGACCAAAAGACACAGGAGCAGAAATTAGGCCATTCAGCCCATCGAGTCTTCTCTGCCATTCAATCATGCCTGATAAGTTTCTCAAACCCATTCTCCCTGTAACCTTTTATCTCCTGAGCAATCAAGAACCTATCTATCTCTGTCTTAAGTGTACTCAATGACCTGGCCTCCACAACCTTCTCTGCCAAGGAATTCCATAGATTCGCTGCTCTCTGGCTGAAGAAGCTTCTCCTCATCTCCATTCTGAAGGGTCATTCCTTTACTCTATGGCTGTGCCTTCAGGTCCTAATCTGTCCTGCTCATGGAAACATCTTCCCAAAGTCCACTCTGTACTGACCATTCATCTTCTGTAAGTTTCAGTTAGATTCCCTCATCCTTCTAAATGCCATCGAGTATAGACTTTGACTCCTCAAATGTTCCTCAATGTTAACCTTTTAATTCCTGGGATCATTCTCATGAACCTCCTCTGGATTCTCTTCAGGGCCGGTACATCCTTCCTGAGATATGGAACCCAAAATTGCTCACAATATTGCAAATATGGTCTGATCACATGGGACTAGATTAATTTAGGATATCTGGTCAGCATGGATGAGTTGAACCGAAGGGTCTGTTACTTTGCTGTACAGCTGTATGACTCTACTTGCAATATTTTGCTTTTAAGTCAGTGTTGGAATATAGAAAACAAATGGAGGACTTTTCAGCATCCAGTTCAGAGGGAAGGCGCAGCCTCAATTTAGCATCTCTACCCACGTGTCAATACTGTTAAGGTCATTTGTCAAGCAGCTGCAATAGGTAACTGCAGCTACCCAAAATCAAGAAGATGGGAATAATATCTGCTTGGAAACCTCAGGCTCCTAACTTATTGCTGTGAAGTAGTGTGTCTTTGTAAAGAAACAACGTGCAAGGAATCTTTTTAGATAAATTGATTTATCTCAGGTTCTAACCATCTTAGACATGACAGTGACAAGACTTACCCATAAGTATGTAAGTTAGCTTGCTGAGCTGGAAGGTTTGTTTTCAGATGTTTCGTCATCATGACTAGGTAACATCATCAGTGAGAGTTGGTGAAGCACTGGTGGTATATCCCACCTCTCTCTTTATAGATTTTGGTTTCTTCAGATGGGTGATGTCATTTCCAGTTCTTTTTTCAAGGGGAGGTAGATGGGACCTAAGTCAATGTGTTTATTGATGGAGTTCTGGTTAGAGTGCCATGCCTCAAAGAATTCTCATGCGTGTCTTTTGTTTCGCCTGTCCTAGGATGTGTGTGTTGTCCCAGTCAAAGTGGTGTCCTTCTTTGTCTGTATGTATGGAAACTAGTGATAGTGGGTTGTGTCTTTGGCATCTTTCTGGTACCCATCGTGGCCTAGCAATTAACATTCAATTTTGCTCACAGTGTCACTGTTTGGCACTCAGATCATCTGCGCAGTAACCAGTAGCTCTCCAGTCCTATTAACTTGATGCCTATCATAGGGAAAAATTTTCGAATCTGTTATTTTAACTAAACATTTAGAAAAGAAATGGCAAACTTGGGAAGTGTCGACATGAATTTGTGAGAGTGCAATTGTATTTGACAAAGTTGGAGTTTTTTCAAGATGTCCAATAGTGAAGGTAGTGTATTTAGATTTTCAGAAGGCTTTTGATCAGGGTCCCTTGCAGGAAGTTATTGAATTAAGATGTGGAGGTGCTGGTGTTCGACTGGGATGTACAAAGTTAAAAATGACACAACACCAGGTTATAGTCCAACAGGTTTATTTGGATTTGTGATTTTTAATGTTTTTAAATTAAATTAGAATGCATGGTATTGGGAGACTAAATTTATGTTGATTGAGAATCGGTAAATAGACATAAAGCAAAATGTTGGAATCAATGCAGAGAGTAGTAATAAACGGATCATTTTCTGAGTGGGAGGCTGTTATTAGTGGGGTACCACAAAGTCCAAAGTGGTTCATCCACAACTGAACAGAATATTTATGAATGATTTCGATTTGGGGACAGAATGTATTGTTGCGACATTTGCTGACATCACCAAACTGGGTGGGAGTGCAGGTTGTAAGGAAGGTACAGTGAGGCATCAAAAAACTTAGATGGGCTAAGTGAATGGGCTTGAATGTAGCAACTGGAATAGAACATAGAACAGGACAGTACAGAACAGGCCCTTCAGCCCACAATGTTGTGCTGACCATTGATCCTCATGTAAGGTAAACCTAATGTACAAACCCTCAAATGTCTGTGACCATATGCATGTCCAGCTGTCTCTTAAATATCCCCAATGACCTCGCTTCCACAACTGCTGCTGGCAACGCATTCCATGCTCCCACAACTCTCTGCATAAAGAACCCGCCTCTGACATCCCCTCTATACTTTCCGCCAAACAGCTTAAAACTATGACCCCTCGTGTTAACAATTTCTGCCCTGGGAAAAAGTCTCTGGCTATCAACTCTATCTATGCCTCTCATTATCTTGTACACCTCAAATAGGTCCCCTCTCTTCCTTTTTTCCAATGAAAAAAGTCCAAGCTCAGTCAACATCTCTTTGTAAGATAAGCCCTCCATTCCAGGCAGCATCCTGGTAAACCTCCTCTGAACCGTCTCCAAAGCATCCATATCTTTCCTATAATAGGGTGACCAGAACTGGACACAGTATTTCAAGTGCGGTCTAACCAACGTTTTACAGAGCTGTAACAAGACCTCACGGCTCTTAAACTCAATCCCCCTGTTAATGAAAGCCAAAACACCATATGCTTTCTTAACAACCCTGTCCATTTGGGTGGCAATTTTAAGGGATCTATGTATCTGCACATCAAGATCCCTCTGTTCCTCCACACTGCCAAGAATCCTGTCTTTAATCCTGTACTCAGCTTTCAAGTTCGACCTTCCAAAATGCATCACTTCGCCTTTATCCAGGTTGAATTCCATCTGCCACCTCTCAGCTCATCTCTGCATCCTGTCAATGTCACAGTGCAGCCTACAACAGTCCTCTATACTGTCAACGACACCTCCAACCTTTGTGTCGTCTGCAAACTTGCTGACCCATCCTTCAATCTCCTCATCCAAGACATTAATAAAAATTACAAAGAGTAGAGGCCCAAGAACAGAGCTCTGTGGAACATCACTCACCACTGTCTTCCAGGCAGGATACTTTCCTTCCACTACCCCTCGCTGTCTTCTGTCGACCAGCCAATTCTGTATCCAGGCAGCTAAATTTCCCTGTATCCCATTCCTCCTGACCTTCTGAACGAGCGTACCATGGGGAACCTTATTAAATGCCTTGCTGAAGTCCACATACACCACATCCACTGCTCGACCCTCATCAACTTGTCTCGTAACATCCTCAAAGAATTCAATAAGATTTGTGAGGCATGACCTGCCCCTCACAAAGCCGTGCTGACTGCATTTAATCAAGGAATGCAATGTAAAACATGAAGTTTTCATTTTGTTAGATAAAAAAACAGAATATTACTTAAAGGTGAAGAGATTGAGATATCCAAAAGAATTGGGCTGTCCTTATCCATGGATCACTACAAGCTAGCTTGCTGGTGCAGCAAGCAATTGGACAGGCAAGTAAAGTTAGAAGTTAGAAACTAGAGAGTTTGGGTAAGGCTCTGTCTTCTGATAACCCCCAGAAGATTCACAATGTGCATGTTGAATGATGCTCTGCTGGTTTGGAAAAAAAATTGCTCTGTCTAAATAAGAGTGAATGGGTTGGAATGACATTGAATGAGGGGTGCAACATTGTGCATGTTTGTGTATGTGTACATGGAGTGTTAGCCGATACATTCTCCCGAGAACAGGAATATAGATCTCTCGCTACAGTTTTATAGAGCTTTGGTTATGTCCAGTTTTTGCCTCCTTATCTAAGGAAAGATACCTTTACCATAGAGAGAGGTTCACTCGATAATTCCCTGGGATTGACTTATCAGGAGATATTGAGAAACCCGTAATAAAAGCAAAGTACTGACAATGCTGGAGATCTGAAAAAAGAAACCGAAACTGTGGGCGAAACTTGGCCAGACCCGGCTTTTATTTGAACAGTGCCTGCCTGGTTGCTCATAGCTTTTTGTGATTCATGTACAAAGGTACCCAGATTGTCTCAATACCACTGCATTATTCAGTCTCCTGATTTAAATAATCTTGTTTGCTGTATTTCCCTACCCCTCTGCCACTAGGAACAAGTTCTCTCATTTACTTCTAGCAAAACAGTTATCGATTTTGAGTATATCGATCAGTTCTCCTCTGTCCTGGGAGGAACAATCCCAGCTTCACCAATTTCCAAATAATTGTCATTCTCTTATCAATAATGACATTCTCAGAACCCTCTTTTGCCGTCTAGTAAATAGCCTTTTGAAGTTCTATTGGGTACAGGCAGCAATATTATTGGCCTAACAAGTGATGGTAGACAAGGGACCTCCAGAAAATTGAATATTAAATTTGGACGAGTGCATTACTATTACATGTTTCTTGTCTGTTCACTTTTGTATCATGGGATATTGGAGTGTAGTCAGTGTTGCTGTGTTAAAATCAGCAGATAATTAATTGATGGGCAGCAAATATACATAAAGTTGCAAGATGAATGATTGGCTCACCTCTTGCTCATGACTTTTACTGAGGGGCCACTATTGGCCAAGACTATGAAGGAAATCGCATAAGGCAGTGCTCACATGCTATTTCATGTCCATCTAACTGGATAGATGGGTCCTTGTTTTAATGTTTCATACGTAAGTTAATACTTTTGATAATACAGCAGTCTGTCCTCAAGTGTTGGCTGATGCAAGTAATTGAAAGTCATAATATAGGAATCAGCCATGATGTGATGGAATGGTGCGATAGACTCTGTTATTGCTATGTTAATTGAATCCTTGAGATATACAGGTGCAAGACATTGATTATGTACTTTGAACATACAAAGACATGCTTCTGGCCTTGAGCAATATGTATTCTAAATGTACCCTAGTTATGTAAGGCAACGGTCCTTATTTTACTTTTTTTTTGGAGGCTCCTTCTTAATTTTGGTTGAACTTGAGCCCCAGGCTACTAATCTTTGGCCACCTGGTCTGTGTATGTGGGAGAGGTATTGTAACCAAATCAAAGGACCTCCTCACAGGTCTACTCCTGGGCCTTGCCAAGGTGACCATCAGCAGATCCAAGCAGCAGGCCATGGAGGCATTAATTAGAACCAACTTCTTGGAGGCAGAACATACATTTAAGTTCTTCCCTGACATGTGGGCACTGCAGAAGCTGGCGTGTATTTTAGTCAATGTCGACATTTTAGTTTTATTTTATTTGGATTTTTGTTACAGTGCCCTTTAAGAGGCTGCCATTTGTTAATTTTATTATTTTGGTTCAATTTAAACTCATTTCAAAAGAGGGTAGAGAGTGAGTGCTCTCAGTATCTGAGGACATCTTGGTTAGTGTGTTTGGCTGCGAACTGAAAGGTTGATCGTTCACCAGCATCCAGGGATGGAAGGTGTAGCTGTCTGAATATTTCATCTGCTTACCAGCAGTCAGTTAGCTCAGTGGTTAGAGCTTGGTGGTAACAATGCGAAGGTTGTTGTTTGATGCATCTGCTGACCATCGAACCTGTTCCCAAAGCAAGATTTATCAAGTGAGCTCTCTGGGACATGAGGTGCTGATTCAGGAAGAGGCAGACATTTGTGATGTTGCATTCTGTAAATAAATCTAATATTGAGTAAAAGGTTGGCATCTGGCCTCCTAGTTTAATGACTGGATTCAGGATGGATTAACAGGCTATAGGCATGTTTCTCCTTCTGTGTTTCTATCATGTACTCAAATCCAGGAGAGAAATTTCTACCCGCAGCCTTCTGAATTTGAGACAAAGACATTGCTATTGAACTGATCTGAAGTGGTATTCCACACTAGAATGGACTGATTCTGAACAGACACTAAGCATTTTAATGAATAAAATGACTTAGTTTCCTCTATGTGTGCTCCTTTAACATTTTAAATTCCAGTTGATATGAAAACGTTAATTAAAAGTGATAGGTCCTGTGACCCAGTAATGAGGTAATTCCACTCTTGGCTGTCAGCATAGCTGCTGGGTCATAGCTATATTATTCCTGATTGGTTGCCAATGAATCAGGTTTGGAAAGAGCACATGCTGGTTGGTGATGCTGTCCATGGCTGCACTACCAAGTCACAGACGAACGATGAGCACCCTGGGAAGGGACTTGGGGGGGAATGTAGTCCAGTTTCATTTTGCATCTTCAGAAAAGGATGAGAACCAGTTAAGGCCATAGGTAGAGAGCAACAAATTTGAAGATTGGACTGTTCATCCTGGCTTCTGTCTTGCACTTATACACAACCTGTGACAAGTGCTAAATTTGAAATGAGCCAACTTGACCAAATTGATAGTTTCTAATACATGATTACTGTGTGCCCTGTTGGTCACTATTTGCATAATTTCGAGTGAAGTCCACAAACTTTAACTAGCTGCATTGCCCATTGTCAGTTTTTTTAATACCAGTCTGTTCCCCTTGCAGATAAGGATTATGATAATGCCATTAAGTATTATACACTGGCCATCGAGCTGAACTCGGAGAATGCTATTTATTATGGGAACCGCAGCTTGGCGTACTTACGGACTGAATGTTATGGGTACGCCTTATCAGATGCCACCAAGGCAGTGGAGCTGGATAAGAAATACATTAAAGGATACTACAGGAGGGCGACAGCCAACATGGCATTGGGCAAGTTTAAGGCGGCGCTCAAAGACTACGATACGGTGAGTGGGAATCTACTGACTTTGCTCTTTTAAAGAAAATGGAGGAGGCCATTTAGCCCCATAAATCTATCCAGTTGTTGCAAAAGGTTGCCTGATCTGTGATCTAATTCCATGCACTTACCTTTGCTCCAGATCATGCAATACCTTTTGGAATTAATCCAGTGTCAACTGGAGTTTTGGGTATTTTTTTCAAGTCAACTGTGCAAATAACAATCAGACTCCTTTGGTCTTGTGATTTAGACGCAAATCTTAAAAATCAGAAACGTTAAACGGATGAAAGACTGACATTTTTAGAGTGGCTGTCATGACCAGGAGGCATTTAAAAGTATTTTATAGCTAATAATGTTTTTCTGAAATCACTGTTGCCATGTGGAAGCCAGCTTACGCACAGCAAGATTGTAACAAAGACCGATATGAAAATGAAAAGGTGACCTGCTCTTGTGGTGTAGGGAGAGAGATAAATATTGGCCAGATCCCCAGGAAGAGCTTTCCTGTTCTCCAAAATAGTGGTGTTGGATTTTTGCACCCATCTGAAGGGGCAGCCAGAGTCTTGTTTCAATCTCGACCAAAATATAGCATCTTTGGCAGTGCAGCACACCATCAGTATGGCATTGGGTGTATTGTACATATTTTGTTCATGCCCTGGTTGAACTCTGAACTTTGTGACTCAGAGATGAGTGTGCTACAAGTTGAGTCACAATTAACAGGGGCTTGGCTGTAGGGTGTGAAAGCTGGAAACAGTCAGCAAGTCAGATAGAATTGGTTGACTTGTCAACACATGGGACTTGAGGGATTTCAAGTGTGCAAAGAACGAACCTGGGTAAACCGAATAGGAACAGTAAAACAGAATGGAATCAGAGTTAGGATCCAGATCCTTTTAGTCATTTTCATGGCATGTTGGAGCAGATTTGAGAGGCTGCCTGGACTACTCCTGCTCCTATATCCCTAACACAGCTGGCTAAATAAACTAGCTTCATTGGAACATGCTGCATTCTTCCATGTTTTACTTTGACTCTGTTTTATTACCCACCTCCGCCCAGTAATAAGGTGAGTGATAACTGGCGCTGCAGGGGAGGTCCCACTATCCACTGGCATGTTTTTTGCAGAGCATTTATTCCTTCAAGCTTAATGGCAGGAATCCTGATTGGAATTCGCTTTGCCAGTTCAAGGCCATGGAAACCAATGTTCTTGTCTTTATTGCAATCCCAGTCAAGATGGGCTCATATCAACGCAAGCGGTTGAACAAGCCTCAAAGCTTCTAATCAGCAACGACTTGTATTTGCATAGCATCATTGACGTAGTACAAGGTGCCACGATATTTTACAGTGGTGTTATCAAACGCAATCTGACTCAAGAAAAGATACTTGGGCATGTGACCAAACTTCAGATCAAACAGGCAGTGTCTTAAAGACCCTAGGTTGGAGAGACAAAGGTGTGGAGAGAAAGATCTAGAGCTTAGAGCAGAGGCAGTCTCCAGTGCTGGAGCAATTAAAATCGAGGTGCTCAAGTGCAGGCATCTTAGTGATTATAGGACTAGATAAGATATTAGAGATTGGTGGATGAGGCCATGGAAGACTTTGGAAAAACGGGTAGGAATATAAAAGTTGCTGGACCAAGAGCCTGTGTCGGTTGGCAAAATCGTTGTAAAACCCCAGCGATTTATTTCAAATTGCTCACACCCCCTACCATTAGGCTTCTAAGCATCAGTACTTTCCACTGTTTAGAAGTGCTTGGACACAACTCTTGGAGTGAAACCTCTGCAGTCTGACTATACTCACAAAATTGTAAAAGACAGTGTGCTAACAGAATTAGAGTCATACAGCATGGAAACTGTCCCTTCAGCCCAGCTCATTCGTGTCGACCAGGTTTCCTAAACTGAACTCATCCCATTGATATTGAACTATGATGATCTGTAATGTGCTCCCCCTCTCACTTCCCCACCGCCTTCGAGTCAGTCCACTCTCCTTACAGTCAATGTTCCCAAAATGTCTTTATTCTTTCAGGATCACTGGTTAGGCCAGCATCTATTACCCATCCCTCAAAAGCTCTGCAATGTTTATGGTTTCACTGAATTTATTTCTTACTGTCTGTTACAGATTTAAAATAGAAAACTTCTTAAGATTTTTTTAAAATCTTGGCCATTTGAGACAAAACTCTGTGGATTTTGTATGGGCTCTGTGTGTCCAGGCGGTTAGATTATAAATTTCTAAACTTCACAGGAGGGAGGATTTATACCTTCACGCAGATTTTATTGAAGAGTGGGTATTAGCCAGTTTGGCATAGTGGATGGCAGTACATTCACCTCTAAATCAGAAGGTGAGAGTTTCAGCTTCATTTTGGGACTGGAGGATTAGTCATGACTAGTGGAGTACTTGGGGTGTCCTGCATTTTCAGATGTCCGCTTTCAACTGAGCGGTTACATCAGAGCCATGTATTTAAAAGACCCTCTGGTTTGTTGTTTTCATACATTTACAGCATTAGGATGTCCCTGGCTAGGCCCAGCATTTATTGCCATCCCCTAATTGCTGCAGAGAGCAGTTGAATCAACCACATTGCTGTAGGTCTGGAGTCACATGTAGGCCAGACCAGGTAAGGGTGGCATTTTTCTTCCCTAAAGGACATTAGTGAACCAGATGGGTTTTTCTGACAATCAGCCATGGATTCATGGTCCCCATTAGACTCTTAATTCCAGATTTTTATTGAATTCAAGTTCCACCATCTGCTGCTATAGCATGTCCCCAGACCATTACCTGAGTCTCTGGATTAATACTGGATTAGTGGTGCTGAAAGAGCACAGCAGTTCAGGCAGCATCCAACGAGCAGCGAAATCGACGTTTCGGGCAAAAGCTCTTCATCAGGAATAAAGCTTTATTCCTGATGAAGGGCTTTTGCCTGAAACGTCGATTTCACTGCTCGTTGGATGCTGCCTGAACTGCTGTGCTCTTCCAGCACCACTAATCCAGTATTTGGTTTTCAGCATCTGCAGTCATTGTTTTTACCTCTCTGGATTAATAGTCAAGCAGTAATACCGCTGGATCATTACATCCCTTTGTTTTGCCACATAGAGCAGAGATGATTACCAGGATCCTCTCCAACTTTTATGAAAAGTGACCAGTTTTACCTTTAAGTAGCACCAGTACTGTTTGTGGGACCTGGCTGTGCGCGTGCATTCTCCTGTATGCGTGACAGCATTTCATTAGCTGGAGACTACTTTGGGCTATCCTGCAGATGTGCTTGGTAATATGTTAATGTGCATTTCTTCCTCCTTGTTATTTATCTGTTGTGATTGTGAGCCTTGTGTTTATTTTGTTATTAATTCAGTTTGTCATTTTCTCTTTTCCTAAATATATTAACATGTTAGGATCATAAAACTGTTTGGTTGTTGATTCAGTGCAGATATTTGAACATGGGGGCCATCATAATGGAGTTTGGCTTTTGTCCGCCTCCACCTTACAGACTTGGCTAATTAGAACCAGGAGCGGGACTAGTAATTCAGCCCTGGTTCTGCCATTTGATATGATTGTGGCTGATCTCATCTTGGACTCAACTCCATTTTCTTGCCTACTCTACATTACCCCTCAACCCATTAAAAATTAAAAATCTGTCTATATTCCCCTTAACTTTACACATTGTCCCAGCGTCCTCTGTAATCTTGGGGAGTGAATTCCACAGATTCATGACCCTTTGAGAGAAATAATTTCTCCCCATTTCTGTTATAAAGCTGCTAGCCCTGAGCCTAAAACTATGACCTCTTGTTCTACGTTGCACCACATGAGGAAGCATCCTTTCTATGTCCACCTTGTCAATCACCTTTAGCATCTCATACACCTCAATTAGATCTCCTGTCGTTCTTCTAAACTTGACAGTAAAGGCCTAAACTGCTCAGTCTCCTCTCTTTATTAGACAACTCTCTGTTTGGAATCAATCTAGTGAACATGCTCTGAACTGCCTCCAATATATCTAAGTCCCTCCTCAAAGCGACCAGTATTGTATGCAGCACTCCAAGTGTGATCTCCTTGATGTCTTGTTCAGTTGCAGCAACGCTTCGTTACATTTATACTCTTTTCCTTTAGCAATAAATGCTAAAATTCCATTTGCCTTCATTACTTGCTGTACCTGCATGCTAGTTTGCTGCAAAGCACTCTGAAGTTCCCTGGTTAGTCATGCAGTTCTGTAAACAACTGAATCTTTACAGGGCCCTGACCAGTTAAAGAGGAGAGGTTTAAAAAAGATGTGTGGAACTTGAAGCTGTGAACACAAGCAACGTAGTGGGAGGGAAGCATTTTGTAGGATGGCTTGCTTTTGGTATTTGGAAGTGCAGTGAGTTCATAGTATTCAAACAAGATGTCATCCCGCTCATCCACACAAACACCTCTGCTCCGAACTGAGGGAAGCCTTGCACTAAGGCAGTCCTGTTATTGCACTGTAAGTTTATTAAAAAGCAAACCGATGTGTATGTTTAGATGTTCTTGTTTTTGACTGACTCCTGATGTTGGTCCTTTGTGCCAGTTTGATTCACATATTGAGTGTGTCACTCTCCAGCAGATTCTCGAAGCGCTGGCAGTGTTTGTTTTAAAACTGTTGCTGCAGTGCATGGTTTGGAGCATGCACTGAACTGTCATGGTATTTAAAGTGGAACTAAAAGGGTGATGAATCTTCAGTAAAAGCTTAATAGAAAATCATTCTGTGTTCAGTCAGTTGTTAGAAATACAGGTTGGGTGTATTTGTAACTTAGCAGCAGGCTTTTTGATCCCACCCTACCCCACAACATTGCTGCTTGCTCATGGTCATCTTCACAGCTTTAGTTTGAAGGTAGGTTTCACGCTCACACTTTGTTTTCTTGTCTGTGTTTGTGTACTTGTTGGCCTTGGAATTTTGCTATTCACTGAGTGTTTAAGGCTCCTGTGTGCTTGTGGTTAAAGACTTTCCTGTGCATTTCCAAGAGTTAAGACCGTTTCCAATCTGAAGTTTAATTGTTTCAGGACAGTCTGAGTGAACCCTTTTTAATGTCTTGTTAAATTCACATGGAAAGCTCAGTCCAGATGCCACAAAGGCGTGATTCCTAAATATACTTGAAGTGTGTGTAAAGTAAAATGATAAATATATGCCATTTTTGTAGTGTATCCATTTGAACTGAGGGAACACCGAGTAGCTGAATTGCAGCTTGCATCCTAGTAAACTGAGGTTGAAGAGAGCTGGGTGTTATGAGTGGCTATCTGTTGGTTATTGATCTGATGCCCTGGTAGGAGCCAGTTCCATTGGTTTCAGAGTTGCGAACACAGTGGATCATGTACTGTGCTGCGCGTGATTTTTCAAATGAGCTTTGGCATGAAATTGACTTGTTGACAATGCTCAGATGTGAGTGAGCCAGACAACCTTTGATCTGTGAATGATGGCTTTGCATTAGGTTGTTCTTCATAAAGTTGGCTGGAAATCAATTCAAACAAAATGAAAATCCTGGTGGTAGGTTTGGCTGCAATGTCTTGCCGTTAAAGTTAGTTTCTTCATCACTGGACTTTTCCTCTGTTCCTGCAACTAACAGTAAAAAAACCGTAAAATGACCATAATCCTGCCAGACTATGGGGCTCCTCACATTCCCAAATGATGACTGGTGGTTAAACTGAGGTCACCATACCTCAGGCAAGGGGAGAGGGTAAGAAGGAGAGTTCTTCATTATAACCCCAGCTGTTGCAGGAATTGAACCCACACCGTTGGCGTTACTCTGCATTGCACACCAGCCATCCAGCCAACTGAACCAACTGACTCCCATGCAATTAAGTGACAATTAGATCAATAGATTTGAGCGGGAAGGGAGAGCAGAATATTGTAACTTTAGAAGGAGCAGGCTTGATGGGCAGAATGGCCTTTTCCCACTTCAGACTTTGCTTTGAACTTTTGGTGAACTGGCATAACCTGTTTTTTTTTCAGGAAATGAATCCCTTTATTAGATTTGCATTCAGTTATAACCTTTGTCTCTTTCTGCTCTGTTGCAGGTCGTTAAGGTGAAGCCAAACGATAAAGATGCTAAAATGAAATACCAAGAATGTAACAAAATTGTCAAACAGAAAGCGTTTGAACGTGCAATAGCAAACGATGAACTGAAGAGATCAGTAGTGGACTCTTTAGACATAGAGAGTATGAGTAAGTGTTTTAGACCATCTGTTTTAGAAATGGAGACTTCATGTTTCACACTGAACCTATGTTTGAATCAAGCTCCGACTGCATTTTCTGTTTTATTAGAACTATTTCACCCAGAAAAGGGGCCATTTGACCTATTGTGCCCCTGTCTGCCCATCAAAAGAGCTGTCTAATTTGAGCCAATTCCTTTTTGAAAGTTCCTGTTGGATCTGCTTTCACCATCCCTTCAGGCAGTGCTGTTTGGCTCAGAGCAGCTTTTTATATGTAAAAAGTTCTCATTTCACCACAGGTTCTTTTGGCACGTTTCCTGATGATGCTGAGTCTTGCTGGGGTGCAGGTTCCAGGATACCTCAAGTACGCCCTTGAGTTATTGTTACTCTTTCTTCTGTTTTGATGATAAGTGCTGCTCAGAGATTTGCCCACAGAAAGCATCCTGTGAACTTTGGCTGATTTTTTTTTTTCCCTCCTGCCTTTCCTGAGACCATTTGCCCCTTCCCATTCTGCAGCTGTGCTCAGCTCAGCTGCATTAGTTCAGGGCAAGGCTAGGACCTCCGATTTTGCTATCGGCATGTCTCAATGGTGAATATCCATGGAGACATTCCAGGGGTCTGTGAAGTAGTGAAACAGTATGTGAATGAGTGGTGGACTTGATAGGGGCTGTGCGAGACTCCTATATGTGTGTCCCGAAGAGTGGACTGGCTGCCTAACCTCTGAAGGGGCCATGTATTTGAAAGTGCTGACTAGCATGCAAATAGCCCGAGAGGTCCAAAGTCATCAGAGCTGCAGGAGGGTGCCAGGAGAGGAAAGTTTTTATGATGTTGCAAGTTTTGGGCAGCATGGTGGCTCAGTGGTTAGAACTGCTGCCTCACAGTGCCAGAGACCCAGGTTCAATTCCCGCCTCTGGTGACTGTCTGTGTGGAGTTTGCACATTCTCCCCGTGTCCGCGTGGGTTTGCTCCAAGTGTTCCGGTTTCCTCTCACAGTCCAAAGATGTGCAGGTTAGGTGAATTGGCCATGCTAAATTGCCCGTACTGTTAGGTGAAGGGGTAAATGTAGGGGTATGGGTGGGTTGTGCTTTGGCGGGTCAGTGTGGACTTGTTGGGCTGAAGGGCCTGTTTCCACACTAAGTAATCTAATCTAATCTACTAAAGCTCAAAGCAAGGACACAAAAATACAAGCTTGTCCTGAAAGAAACACTATTGTGTTATATAATTGATGTAGGTCAGGGTCCATGATTACAAATTCATCTGAAAAGTCTCTGCCTTGGTCATCTGGGAGAAGCTAATGGTCCCCCTCCTGATGCAGAGAGTGACGTGATCTGACAGGCAGCATTTTCAGTGGCTTCCTCCCAATTTGGGAAATCCAGGGTTTCATCTTCAGTTTGTGTTTGTTGCTGTCAGGTGGCTGGGTGACATGAGTATGTTCTCGCTGGGTGAGTGCTCGTTACAGTTTGTGCCTTTTGGTTTTGCGATGAGGAAATCAGCTGGTGGTCCAGTTCTTGTTTGCTACCCAGTGCTTTTTGTTTAAACCTGTGGGTGCCCAAACCTTAGGTGGTTCTTGTGGTCCAGTTTTCCTTGCTGCTAGTGTTGTTGTGAAGATCGGCCATGAATGAGAGACAATAAAGTGTACTCAGCATCCAAGGAACCAGCATGACATTTCCACCTTCAGAGAAGCAAGCAAGTGGTAATCGTGACAGGGATGCAAATTCCTATCTAAATTCAGTGCAAAAGACTTACTTTTCTTCTCTACTGGATGGGAGCTTGGATTGGCAAATTAAGACCTCACTCTTGTAGTATTTGAGGTGTCTCCTATTTTGTGTTCTCATTTCCATGAACTTTTGCTGCTCTCCCTCGTCTTTCACCTCTCAGCTGGTGCCCCTGAAAGCTGTTGTGAGTTGTTGACTTGATATCACAAGTTGTTATGATGCTTGTGGCTTTAACTCGTCTAAAAATAAATAGGTTTGGTTCCCAGAGTAACCTTCAAAGTTGGGACAAGAAAGCTTCTGCCCAGCCAGGGGGCTGAATATATACAGACCACTTTTTAAGTGCGGTTTGAGGGATAACTGCCAGAATAAATTCCCCTTTTCCCCCTTAGAAATAGCATTTGCAATGTTTGAGATAAAAGCATTCTCTTTCGTGTTGCTGAGTAGATGACGTGCGGTACAATCTGCTCTCTCGCTTCCATCCTCATAAGGTTTTTAAACATTTATTCATGAAAGGAATCGGGATGTCTCTAGCAAAACCAGTGTTTATTGACTGTTCCTGATTGCCCCTTTGATAAGATGGTGGTGATCCAACTTCTTGAACCAGTGTCAAACTTGCTGGGCCATTTCAGAATGCAGTTAAAAGTCAACTGGGTAAGGGTAGCAAGTTCCCCCTGAGCATGGATTTTTAAAACAATCTGGTAACTGTGATTTCATGGTCACCATTACTTTTTATTGCTGATTTAAAAGATTGACTCAATTTAAATGACCCAACTACATGGTGAGGTTTGAACTTGGATCTCTGAATTACAAATCTATTAACATGACTGTTATGATATTGTGCCGTTATGTCAGTCTCCTAGGATAGGGGTAACTGAAGATGGCTTGTGGCAATAGGCTCTTATTTGTTTACAATGTGATGGACGCTTGATTCTTTTCCAAGGTCTCATCTCTCTCACTGCCGCTTCTGCTAATCCTTTGCCTCTACTGTTGGTTCTGCTGGCACTCGTCCCCCTCTCCATAGGTGACCCCAGGCAGTGAATGTCACAGCTATGCTGTTAACAAACACATGAAAGGTCAGGAGATGACCAGATGCAACACTTTGCTGACTCCTCCCTCTCTCGCATCCCACTTCCCCATCCTGGTCATGCAATCTCCTAAGTGACCAAAAAAAGGGATAAAAATCTAGATATGTGAAGAGAAACTTGAAATCACCAGGGATCTGCAGGTTCCTTATATCAAGTAATATGTACTTGAATTCCCCACTCCCTCCTTACCTACCTTCAGTAACTTGGTGACCTCTGCTCTGAGGACTTTGTCGGTCACCCTTTTTGGTAAATTCCTATTTACCAGTCTGCTGCATGTTTGATCACTTTTGTGGGAAAATAAAGTGTTTTGTGCCATCAAAATTACTCCCTCTTGCATTTTATACTTGCCCTCCCTCGTTCTCCAATTCCTATTGGGTTCAAATAGCAAGAAATCTGATCAACTCCTCTTGACATTCAATTGCATTGCCATCACCGAAGCCTCCATTGGCGTCCTTAGGATCACCCTTGACCAAACACTTGGACACTTGGCTGCAAGAGCTGGTCATAGAGCAGGAGTTGTGTAGAGAGTGATTCACATCCTGACTTCCAGTTGCTTGGATGACTGAAGCTTTGACAACACTCAAATCTTGACATCCAAAACAAAGCTACCCATCCTCCAGCATTCACTGTGCCAGAAGCTGGAGCAACATGGCAGCAATCTGTAATATCCTCAAGATGGACTGCAGCAACATACCAAGGCTCCTTCAACACCTTCCAAACCTGTGACAGGACAAGCAGAACATAATCCATAGGAAACATCACCTGGACTTTACCCTCCCAAGCCGCACACTCGCCTGATTTGGAACTATATCCCCTCCAAGCCTGGCACCTAATTTGGAACTGCATTGTGCTGTACCTTCACTATTACTGGATCAAAATCTTGTAACTACTGCCCTAGTAGCACTGTGGGTGCAAGTCTGCAGTGGCTCACCACACCTTAAATCCAGTTACTTTCATAGGGTGGAGGCATTGTTGGCTGGGTCAGCATCAGTTATCCGTTCCTAGTTGGATGGATGACAAACGCTGACCTTTCCAGCAATGCCCAAATAAAGAAGGGAAGATGTACTGCATTTTTTCTGATGCTGCATATGTCGCCATCTCTCAGTCTCCCACCTTTAATTTTGTATTTAGCAATCGAAGATGATTATACCGGTCCCAAACTGGAAGATGGGAAAGTCACTTTAAAGTTCATGAAAGAGCTAATGCAGTGGTTTAAAGATCAGAAGAAATTGCACAGAAAATGTGCGTATCAGGTAAGGAGCCGTTGCTTTCTCCAATCGCGGTAGTTAACAGCAGACCCTGGGCATGTGGAAGACCGATGTGTTTATTGACAGTGTGGCTCATTCGTCTAAGGGTAAGGTGCTCTTACTAATTGGTTCTGGTCTCTTCTGTTTCCATTACTCATCCTATGTCTTTGCTGTTTGTGACTATTCTTGACACTGCATATTGTACTCACTCACTCTTCGTGTTAAACCACTGTCCAGTCTTTCTTAGGCTTTCCCTAGGGACTTACCAATGCTGTATAGGAAGTAATGACTTTGAGCGTTGTGGCCAAATGCTCATGCTTCCTGATTGATGAGCATCCTTGAGCTTTGAGTTATCATCCTTTGCTGGTTTCCACATCAGGAACGGTGATCTGAGAAGATCTAAAAACATTGAACCGCTTGGGGAAAAGTGTTTAGAAAAGTGAAGGCTGGGGAGTATCCCAGAAGAGAGTTTGAAAATTATTGTTCAGTTGTCTGCTGTAGACTTAGGAGAAAATGTTCCCACTTATGGGTGGGATCAAAACAAACCTAAGAATATCACTGGTGAGTTCAGTAAGCAAGTCAGGAGGAGCTTCCTTATCCAAAAAGTGGTGCAAACGTGGAGCTTGCTACGTCAAGGAGTGAGAGAGACAAACTTAAGGTTAGGCCTACGTGCAACATGATAATTCTTAACTACCCTCTAGGCAGTTGAGAATGCACAATCAATGCTGACTTCGCCAGTTACGCCACATCCCTTGAATAGAACTTTGTAAAAAAGCAAAGGGCACTCGGGGATTCTTGACAAGCACGTGAGGGAGAAAGGAGAGAAGGTTAGAGATCGATTTGGAAGAAGATTTGGCTGGGAGTTGGGGGTGGTTTGTGTGGAGCATAAACACCTGCATTGATCTATGGGCCGAAACTCCCAATGCTGGCCAGGCAAGTTTTTGTTGTCCATCTCCAAATGCCCTTGAACTGAGTGGCCTGCTAGGTCATTTCAGAACATAGTTAAGTGTCAAGCAAAATGCTATGGGTCTGGAGTCACACACAGTCCAGGCCCCAGGTAAGCAGAGCAGACCTCCTTCTCTAAAGGATCTTTTTTTACCCATTATCAATGAAGTTTCACGGTCACTATTACTGGTATTAGCTTTCAGTTCTTTTATGTGCTGTGTTGCACACTCCATGTAACCTAAATTTACACCTTGTACCCACTGGAAGCATGTTTCCCGACCTCAGCTGGAGGGTGATTCTGCTGTTGGGTCCATTTCAAAGGCTTGTTATAGCACATTGTAACCAGGTGATGTCAGGATTGCATGGTACAAGATTGAAAATCTTCAATATCATGGCTTACCCAGAGCAGTGTGACAGAAGCACAGAAACAACAGGCGCTCTTGTTTTGTCTTATTTTTATAATGCACCAAATAAACTTTTACTAACTTCAAGGCACTGTGTGAAATACAAGTTGTCATAGTCCGATCTGTTTTATTGATTGATTTGCAGCTCCCACATTATGACCTTGAAACATTAGCTGTCATATACAGCAATAAAACTTGTGGGAATATACTTATTAATATTGTCTCAGTGTTTGCTTTTCTCTCCCTTTCATGTTTCATTTCTCTTCCTTATTTCCACTTCCTTCTCACCTATTTAAAGGTTTAATATATTGAATCATAATCCTGCTCCTTACCTGTCTTTCCGTGCAAAAACTTTCTTTTTGATGGGAGGTTTTTGCTGGCTTTGAACCTTTAATGCTTCTTTTTGGAACAACTATATTTAGAAGATCAACACGTTGCTGGGAAAGTTTCATTTAGACACCTGGTAAAACTTGCCAAGTACATTGGCAGTCTAACAAGTTAAACTGGCCTGCAAGAGAGGCTGTGGCTTATGAGCAGTTCAAAGCCTGCAGACAAAGAGGCACATCCTTCTGTGCTGAAGTCACTATGACGATATACTTCAACCCTAGTTCACTTGGGTGCGCTCTTTCTCTCTCTCTCTTTTCTCTCGCTTGCTCTTCTCTCCTCTTTTTTTCTCTTGTGCTTTTTTCTCTCGCTTTCTGTTCTTTCTTGTGCTTTCCTTTCTGTCACTCTCTCTTTCTTGTTCTCCCTCTCTTCTTTGTTCGTTCTCTCTCTCTCTCTCTCTCTCTCTCTCTCTCTTTGTTCTCCCTCTCTCTCTCTCTCTTTGTTCTCCCTCCCTCTCTCTCTTTGTTCTCCCTCCCTCTCTCTCTTTGTTCTCCCTCTCTCTCTCTCTTTGTTCTCCCTCTCTCTCTCTCTTTGTTCTCCCTCTCTTTCTCTCTTTGTTCTCCCTCTCTCTCTCTTTGTTCTCCCTCTCTCTCTCTCTCTCTCTCTTTGTTCTCCCTCTCTCTCTCTCTCTCTCTCTCTCTTTGTTCTCCCTCTCTCTCTCTCTCTCTCTTTGTTCTCTCTCTCTCTCTCTTTGTTCTCCCTCTCTCTCTCTCTCTTTGTTCTCCCTCTCTCTCTCTCTCTCTCTTTGTTCTCCCTCTCTCTCTCTCTCTCTCTTTGTTCTCCCTCTCTCTCTCTCTCTCTCTTTGTTCTCCCTCTCTATCTCTCTCTCTCTCCCTCCCTTTTTCTCTCCCTCTCTCTCTTCCTCCCTTTTTCTCTCCCTCTCTCTCTCTCTTTGTTCTCCCTCTCTCTCTCTTTGTTCTCCCTCTCTCTCTCTTTGTTCTCCCTCTCTCTCCGTTCTGTCTTTTATACTGAGGGAAGTTAAGACAAATGCTGGAGAAACTCATCAGATCTGGCAGCATGTACAGAAACAGGAATAGCATTAACATTTTGAGACTAATGTTTTAATCCCCTCCAAGTATTTTTAATCCCCTCCAAGTATTCTGAGAGACAGGATTTATATGCATTTGGAAAGGCAAGGACTGCTTAGAGAGTCATCATGGCTTTGAACGTGGGAAAACATGCCTGATAAGCTTGACTGAATGTTTTGAAGAGGTGACCAGGAAGATAATTGATGGCAGAGCTGTAGACCTTGTCTACATGGACTTTAGCAAAGCCTTCGACTAGGTTAGTAATGTTAGATGACATTGGATCCAGGGAGAGCCAGTCAGTTCAATACAAGATTGGCTGGGTGGTGGTAGAGTGTTGTTGTTTGGATAGGAGGACCGGCACCAGTGTAGTGCCACAAGGATCAGTGCCAGGTCCATTCTTGTTTGATATTTTTATATAAATGATTTGGATGAGACTTTAGGAAGCACGGTTAGTGAGTTTGCAGATGACACCAAAATTGGGTGTAGTGGACAGTGAAATTTTCATCAGCTGGGCCAATGGATTGAGGAGTAGCAGATGGAGGTGTTGCATTTTGGCAAGTCAGCGTACAGTGTGGTGAAGAAGGCATTTGACACTCTTGAGTTGCTATTGTGCAAAGTTAAAACTCACATAACATCAGGTTATAGTTCAACAGGTTTATTATGTTCCATTCAGTCTGTTCTCAAACTTTGTTCCAATCTTATCTCCATATCCATCCATTTGTTTTTTTCTCCCCCATGTGCTTACCTATCTTCATTTTGAATTAATCTAAACTGTCTACCTCAACTCTTCCTGTTGGACTATAATCTGGTGCTGTGTGATTTTTAACTTTGTCCACCCCAGTCCAACACCGGCACCTCCACCTCTTGGCTGTTGTACAAGAAATGAGTAAGGCCACTTTTGGAGTACTGCATATAATTGTGGTTGCTCTGCAATTGGAAGGATGTTACAAAACTGGAAAGTGTGCATGAAAGGTTACAAAGGTGTTGTTAAGACTGGGGGGGGTTTGAGTTACAAGGACAAACTGAATGGACTGGGACATACCCCCCCACCTTCTGCCAACACCGGAGGCTGAGGGGTGATCTTATAGAAGTTTATAAAATCATGAGACAAATAGACAAAATGAATAGCCAAGGTCTTTACCTCAGGTAGGGTACTCCAAAACTCGAGGGCATAGGTTTAAGGTGAAAGGGGAAAATTTAAAAGGGACCTGAAGGGCAACTTTTTCAGAGGGTGATGAGTTTGTGGAACGAACTGCCAGAGGAAGTGGTAGAGGTGAATACAATTACAACATTTAAAAGACATTGAGACAGGTATATGGATAGGAAAGGTTTGGAGGGATATAGGCCAAACGCAGGCAAGTGGGACTAGAAACCTGGTTGGCATGGTGAGTCAGACCAGAAGGTCTGTTTCCATCGTGTATGACTCAGTGACTCTATCTCCTGTATATAGTCCATTCCGATGTTATCTTTTGAATTTAGTTGTGTGGTCAATTTTCTGTGCCTTCAGGAAGAATTTTGTGAAATAATGCACATGCAGAATACATCACAGAAACTGCACACACACACACATAGCCTCTTTCCGACAGGAGCATTGGTTCTGTTTCCCTCATGTTACTGATTTATCTTGTCATCTTTTACAGATTCTGGTCCAAGTGAAAGAAGTCTTATCAAAACTCCCGAGTTTAGTTGAAATCACTCTCAGTGAGGTAAGGACTTTAATTGACTTGTAGTCCTTCTGTGGACACAAATGGGTTGGAACTAGTGATGGTTTTGTGTCACTAATTTCAAATAATTCAGAAGTCAAACCGTGTGTTACCCTTTATCACGAAAAGATTTGATTTTAGGAACAAAACAAACTTTGCTTCAATTGTATAGAACACTGGGAAGATTGCTCCTGAAGTTTTATGTACATATCTGGTCCTTTTCTCATAGGTAGGGGTAGAGTGCTGCGGAGGTTCACCAAGTTGGCACCTGGGATGGTGCAGACTATCCTGTGAGGAAACTTTGAGGTGACTGGGCCTGTATTCTCTGGAGTTGAGAAAAAGGAAAAACTGAAACTCACAGAAACTTAAAAAAAAATTGAGAGAGATCAACATAGTAGGTGCGGAAAAGCTGTCTCCCTGGATGTGAGGTTTAGAACCAGGGGCACATGAGAGTTGCAGATTAGAGTTAAGTCATTTTGGACTGCAAGAATGTGCGGGTTAGATGGATTGGCGGTGGGAAATATGGGGTTACAGGGATAGATTAGGAGGGGTGGGTCTGGGTGGGATGCTCTTCGGAGGGTCAGTGTGGACTCGATGAGCCAATTGGCCTCCTTCCACACTGTAGGGATCCTATGAGGAGGAGTGTCTTGGTGCAGAGGGTAGTGAATGTTTGGAATTCTCTCCCACTGAACTCTGAGAGTCCAAATAGAGATTGATGGATTTTTACTTACTAAATACATCAAGGGGTATGGGACTAGCACAACAATATAGTGTCGCAGCAAATGATCAGCCATGATCCAGAATGGCAGAGCAGGCTTGAAGGGCTGAATGATCCACTCTTGTTCCTTTAGTGAGGAGGAAAGGGATGAATTGCATGACTCTTCCAAAGGATTGACCCAATGGGCTGAATGTCCCCTTCTGTGTTAGTGGATTCTATAAATATAGAACCCACAGAGAGGAGCAAAAGCTCAAGATGTGCCTCTGTATTAAAGCAAAGTGGAGTAGGTATCTGCTATTGTGCAGCGCTGTGTGAGGGTTTTGGCAATATCCCAATTTTCTGTGCAAGTACTTTGCCTCATTGTCCACCAAAGGTGGTCTGCCACTACAAACGCTGCTGTGACAGTCGAAGGTTACGCTGATGTGGGGGGGGGGGGGGTGGGTAGGTAGGGGGTAGTTGGTAGAAGAGCTCTCTTTGAACCAACGGTGTCTAACCCTTTCCTGCTGCATTTTTGTAATTCTGTTTTTTAAAGTTTAACCCCCTTGATTTTTTTTTTCTTCCTGGATGAAACTGCCACCCCAGCTACTCCAGGACAATTCCAACCCTCTTGCGTCTCACCCACAATTCCATGTGCCTGAGAGTTTCAGGACATCGATGAAGTAATCAACATCCTGGCGAAACACAACCCTGGTTGCCTGTCTCACATTTTATAGTTGAGGTCACTGTAACTAATTTAGTTTGGGCAGCACATGCTGAGGACAGTTGAGGCCTCCTATTACTGCTATCCTGGTCAACATCTATCAAGAAGCATCCTGATCTAAAAGGAACAAATGGTGGAGATACTCAGCTGGTCACTTATCATCCGTGGAGAGCGAAACAGAGTGATGTTTCTGGCCAATGAGTCTTTTTGTCAGATGTTACTTGAATGGGATCATTACTATATAAACTGCCCATGGCCTTAGAGACTCCTCCATTGTTTTCTGATAGGAAAAGGTTTGATTGTCTGTCTATTCTATCAGTGCCTCAGTTACACATTTATACTAAGCTGACTGGTTTCTCTTTCAGAAAGAGTCCATTACCATTTGCGGAGACATTCATGGACAGTACTATGACCTGTTGAATATATTTGAACTCAATGGATTACCTTCAGAGTCTAATCCTTATGTATCCTTTTCACATTAAGGGAGTCTTGCAAAAGTGAGTGAGGTACAAGTGCAATTCTGTGAGGGATAGAAAATAAACAAGCTGTGCGTGTAAAACAATGCTCAGAATATCTGAAAGCACCTTGCCGCCATTTCACTCCTTTTGAAGTGCAGTGAATAGTGGTTGTGTAGCTAATATGGAACTCCATCCACAGGAGAATTGAACAGTGAACCTGTGGTGGTGATGTTGGTTTAGCTGTAAATATTGCCCAGGGCATTGAGTCCTCCCTATCCTCTTGGTCAAAAATGCTGCAGGGCTCACAGAACAGGCATGAAATGAAAGAAGTTTGCAGCACGGATGAAGGCCATTCAACTTACTGTGTCCGTGCTGGCCAGCAAAGAGCGACCAAGCCCAATCCCACGTTGTGACTCATGGTCCATACTAACCTCGTTGGTCATGGGGCTTCGAGTGCTTGTAAAATGTTTGCGTTTTACTGCCTCCACCACCCAGGCAGACTGGACTCTGATCTTGCCTCCTGACAGTGTAGTGCAGCTATATCCACCTGAGGGTGCAGATAGGGCTTCAGGTTAGAGTTCCAGCTAACAGGCACCCTCTCCAACAATCCGGCAATCCCTCAGCACGGCTCAGAGTAAGATTTGCGTTTGCATTCTGAAATGGGGCTTGAAATTAATATGAAATGCCATAGAAACGAATGTTCCCAACCACGGAGTGCAGATGAATAGCAGTACTGCACAGTGATGCGCACAGAGTGTTGTGTCTTTGAGCATGACTGCCATATTGCTGACGAGAAAATGGTGTCCAAGCCTGTGTCTGTTTCCTTTCTTGTCTGTTTGTTTCTCCTCATGAGTCTTCTCCACTGGTTTTGACCCTTTGCTGTCATCCCATTCTGTAAGTGTCACCATTCTGGTACTTGGCCCAATGGAGCATTAACCATTCGGCCCATCGTGTCCACACCAAACCTTTGAAGATCATCCTACCCAGACCCAGTCCAATCCTATCCATGTAACCCTACGTTTCCCATGGCCGATGTACCTAGCCTGGACAATCCTGGACAATTTAGCATGGCGAATCCACTTCAGACTGTGGAAAGAGACCGGAGCACATGGAGATCACCCACACAGACACTGGGAGAATGTACAAACTCCACACAGAAAATCGCCTGAGGGGGGGGGAATTGAACCTGGGTCCCTGGCGCCTTGAGGCATCAGTGCTAACCACTGAACCACCATGCCAAGCCAAGCCAAGCCATTCCTTTAGCATCTACCGTGCAAGACAGTTGTACTCAACCACACTATGTAGTGGTTGAGTACAATTCTACTTTATCTCTCATCTTCCCACACACATTCATTCTCTCTCTCTCTCACGCGCACGCGCACACACACACACACACACACACACACACCGTGCCCACCCTCCACCTCCTTTCCCTCTCTCTCCACACATGTTTGGGTTTTAAGGCCAAAGCAACTTGACTAAGATTTCTTTGAATGCAGTCTTTCATGGAATGTGGGTCTCTCTGACAAGGCTAACAGTCCTTCCTCGTACCTAACTCTCACTTGAAGCTGAGCTACCTTCCTGAATCACTGCAGTCCTTGGGATCTGGAGGCATCCATGGTGCTGTTCTGGAGGAGGGTTTATGACTCTGTCCAATGTAACTGAACCGATGGTGATATCATTCTAGGTCAGAATGGTGCCTGGTTCTGAGCAGGCGGTAGTGGTGTTCCTACTCATCTGCTCCCTATGTTCTGGTGGGTGCTGTCCCAAGATGCTTTGGTGAGTCACTGTGGTGCATCTTGTAAATGGTACACATTGCTATCACTGTGGAGAGTGTGAACATTTAAAGTGTTGAATGGGATGCCAGTCAAGTGGGCTCCTGGTTGGTGGCTGTGCTACTTAGATGTTGTCAGGGCTGTACTCTCCTGAGCAAGTGGAAGTACTCCATCACAGTCTTGATTGAGACCAGGACATGAGAGGCAGCCTTTTGGAATTCAGAAGGGGAGTTACTTGAGTGTAGGATTCTCAGCCTCTGACATGCTGTTTTAGCCCATTGTTTATCTGGCTGGTCCAATTCCAGGTTTTAACAAGCCGATGTCCACAAGTTGAATTAGGCACCACAGAGTTTCAGGGATTTACGAGGATTTTATTGTAAGCCTGTAGTTTCGCACAAACACCGGTTTCCATTTTTCCTTTCTGAACTGTTTCCCTGGCCAACATTGTTGTGGTTCACTTGTACATGTTCTTCAGTATCCTGCTCAGACATGTACGACATAGCTTTGGAGCAGGTTAGACTTGAACCGGGATACTAGTGGCTCAGAGGTAGGAACACTGCCCTGTGAGAAATCCAACCAACCTCACCTGTGCTGAGTCAGCTCTGGAGCTGTTTTTTGTTGCCCCCTGTAGTGGTTCTCTTGTGGCACAGAAGGCAGAGTTCATATCCCACCTGTTACAGAGGTGTGTGGTGAGATAACCGAGCAGCTTGATTAGACAAAGAGATAACCTTTTTTAAAATTTAGAGAGAGAGACAGGGGGCCCTCTACTAGCATAGTGGTAGTGTCCCTGCCAGTGGACCGGGAGGCCCATGTTCAAGTCCCACCAGCCCCAGAGGTGTGCAATACATCTCTGAACAGGTTGATGAGAAAAATAGTTTGGTCATTGACCCTTACGGGCATTCTTGTGGTGCAGTGGCAATGTCCCTACCCCGGACTAGGAGGCCAAGTTCAAGTCCCACCTGTTGCAGGCGTGTGTAGTAACATCTCTGAACGCGCTGGTTAGAAAATAGGTGTTTTATTGATCCTTCAGTGGGCCTTTATGAAACAATGATAGTGACCCTGCCTCTGATCCAGTAAGCCTGGGTTCACATCTAGCCTGCTCCAGGGGTGTGTAATAAAAGTCTGAGCGAGTTAATTAATTTTTTTTGTTGTCCCTTAAAGAGACCTGGATATCTAACACTGGATTCAGTTTCACTTCCTCGGGACGTATTGTGCTGTTTCTGTCTTTAAGCCTTACAGAACCATTTTTTTTCAGAGAATGGAGTTTAGTGGCACTGGTGGAACAATATATTGTTTGTCCAAATTCCAAATCTTCTCATTAGCAGAAGAGGACAACAGAGTGACAGCTAAATCTCAGTTCAGACCTTGGGCCTCTCTACCTTTTGTAAAACCTACCCAACAAAGCAGCAAATACCCAGCAATTGCTGTGATGGGATTCTGGATCGTCTTTCCCATGGGTAGCGTATATTACAGGATTTCTACTAGAAATATCACGAATATAAAACAGCTTGGGGGGGCTGGAGGCGCGAATGTGCATTCACAGAACCTCGCACAATATTTGTTGCTGCTCCCTGCCTTTGTGTTATTTGATGTTCTCTGTTGCTAATTCAGTTCTTCCTCCTTAATCTGCGTGCTGTTCAGTTATTTAATGGAGATTTTGTAGACCGAGGGTCATTCTCTGTGGAGGTTATATTAGTCCTGTTTGGGTTTAAGCTGCTTTTGCCAAATCACTTCCACGTTCTCAGAGGTAAGATTTATATTCCCTGTGATACTTTTGTAAGAACTGTTTGCTTTACTCTTTCACGGGATGTACATTTATTGCCCATCCCTAATTGCCCGTGAACTGATTGGCCACGGCAGAGGGTACTTGCGAGTCAACCGCATTGCTAGGAGTCTGGAATCACATGTAGGCCAGCCCAGGTAAGAATAGTAGATTTTTGTTCCTAAAGGGCATTATTGAACCAGGTGTTTTGTTTTTAAACTCCCATCACTGTTGGTTGTCGTGGTCACCATGATGTTTGTATTCCAGATCTTAGTTCTTAATTTTACCAACTGGCATGGTGGGGTTTGACCCATGTCTGTAAGAGGAATAGCCTGGCCCTCTGGGTTAAAAGTCGACTGCATAATCTGCCCTGCCCCAAAACATGCATTGCTGTGCAATCTCTTATAGCTTCAGGATACCCCAAAGCCCGTTAAAGCACATGTGGAATACTTCTGAAATGTAGTCGCTGTTGTGCTATAGGAAACCCAACCAATTTGTGCACACCAAGCGCCCACACTCAGTGGGCTATCAAGTTCATCAGTTTTTCTTTGACCCTTTGATCTTAAATGTTTTTTTTTCCCTTGTTCAGGGGACAGTTTCCCTTTCACTCCAGCTCCCTGAGCCCTGGAACCTTCCTCTAAAAGATATCCCATATAACCAGGGATACATCAAGAAAATTTGGTAATTATCTGAAGGGAAGAAATTTGCAGAGATGGTTAGATTTAGTTACTCCCTTGGAGAAGGCCTGCACAGACAATGGACAACTGGCTGCCTCCTGACTGCTTCTTGATTCTATAAGTGAGGAAGATTCCGACCAGCTGTTGGGACGGGCAGCAGTCCTGGTGCATAAGAGGCAAAAAAGAATCCCTGTCGTGAATGTGGTGCTGGAAAAGCAGGGCCGGTAAGCACAGCCAGTATCCAAGGAGCAGGAGAGTCGACATTTGGAGTATAAGCTCTTCATCAGGAATGAGGCTTGTGGACCCACAAATCCTCGGATGCTGCCTGACCTGCTGTGCTTTTCCAGCACCACACTCTCGACTCTGATCTCCAGCATCTGCCGTCCTCACGTTCTGCTAGAAAAGAATCCCTTCCCACTTCAAAAACAGAGAGGAGCAGCCAGAAAATTGGCAAGCACGGGAGTTAACTGAAAGTAGTGGCAAATCGGAGAAATTAAATGGAGCGAAGGAAAATTCTAGTCCCCAAGGAAGGTAACTAGAATTAAGAGGGGACTTGGCGGATAAGTTTGTTGAGGGAACAGAGCTTAAATGTTGGCAGCTGGTACCTGTTTATATTTCATGGTGTTTACTGCCCCATGCACTGGGCGTTTGAAACAGAAGCTAAATACTGAACAGGAGTATTTCAAGTTAGGGCAGAGAGAAGGGAATGAGAGCAGACAAAATAGTATGTTGTTATGAAATTAGATGAGCTGAGAAGCACTGATTAAACACTGACAGGAGGCTGGTAGTTTGACCAATCCATTGCAACACTGATCCATGGTAACCATTGGCCTGGGACACGGGAAAACTCCCCTGCTCTTCCAAGTGGGTGCCATTGGAGATTTTATGTTCATTTGAGGACAGAAGTCACCTCAGTTTGTCCATTGTGCAACTGTGCTGCACTCCTTAATACTTGCACAGGCAGGTCAGCCTAGATGATGTGCTCAAGTCTGTGAAAGTTGGGAGGGGAGGGGCTGTACTGGAATCCTAAACCTGTGTACAAGTGCTCCCACATGAGCTGATGTACATTGAGGTGGTGTTCAGTTGTGTTTTGGCAATGAGTTACTGACTCACAGTTGGCACTAAGACTAACATGATGAAATCTAATCCCATTAGACGAACTGACACACATAACTGGGGAGAAAAATGCAAATAGCACAAAAGTGAGCAAAAATGGCGGGGGGGGGGGGGTGTGCGTTGCAAAAGGAGGAGTAGACAGCACACAATTAGTTGACCTATTGGTATCTTGCCCATGCAGCCATACAATGCCTTTTATTGTCAGCTTTGACTGGTCGTTCTTTCATCTCTGAGGCACATGAATGTTAGGTCAAATCCCCACTTGGAGACTGGAGCACTAAAATCAAGGTTGACACCTCAATGCAGTGCTGAGGGAGTATTGAACTGTCAGTGGGGTCATCTTTTGGATGTGACATGAACCCATCTGCCATCTCGGGTGAACCCCAAAGATCTCATTGCCACTGTTTTGTAAAGAGTTCTCCCTGATGTCTTGGCCGATTGTTATCATAACCTGTTTTGTGATGTTGATTTTATCTGGTGAAAATGTAATCCTGCGGATGCTGGAAATCTGAAATAAAAGCAGGACAGAAGAAACTCAGCAGGTCTGGCAGCACCTGTGGGCAGAGAAACAGAGTTAATGTTTAGAGTCTAGGATGACTTTTCTTCAGAACTTTTTCTCTCCACAGATGCTGACAGATCTGATCTCTGCTGCTCCAACTCTTCCTGTTTTCATTTCAGGTTTATTTAGGCATGTTTGTGGGGGCTTGGTGTGCACACATATTGGTTTCCTCATCAATGCTGACCACACTGTACTGGCTGTACAGCTGTTTGCAGTATCTGCTGGCTGTGAAGGCAGCTACAGAAGTCTCTGCAAATCTAAATTTTATGCAGTTTGGCCTTGAGCTAGCTTGGCAGCTGAGCCCAACTGTGTCTCTGCACCAGATCAGTCAAGGATTAGGGGGTCTGCAGTGGTGACCGAGGTAAGATTGTGGGCCAGAGTGAAAGCTGCCTGACTTTCTTTCATTCTCCCTTGACCCTGTGTGACCTGGACATATCTGGTCCAGTTGGATGGGTGTTGCCCTTGGTTGTGCCCCAGTGGACTCTGCACTGCGTGGGGTCATTGACAGGCTGCAGATAAATTTTGAGAGCTGGCCAAAGGGGTTTTGAGACAGAAGTTGATGACAATAACGATGACATTCCTAGATCAAAGGGTAGAGTTTGTTCTCTCTCTCCACTCTTGCAGGTAACCATGAAACAGACAACATGAACCAAATGTATGGCTTTGAGGGTGAGGTGAAAGCCAAATACACATCACAGATGTTTGAGCTCTTCAGTGAGGTCTTCCAGTGGCTGCCTTTGGCTCAGTGCATTAACAGTAAAGTATTGGTGAGTGGGCACCTTTCTATTCTGTTGGGTGCTGATGGAATGGGGTGATATTATGGCTCCTCCTGCCAGTATATTTGAAGGTTGGAATGGGGTGAGGGGGCGGTGGAAAGTAGCCAATATGCTGCCTCCTAACCAATTTCTGAGCCGGTAGGATAAGGCAGAAGAAAGGTGATAGGGCACCTCAGCAGCTTTGACAGAGTGTGTTATCGATCAAGCAGATGGGGTAAACCCATGGGTTGGAGAGTGTACTATCCAGCATCCATCACCTCCCTCCCATTCCCCAGCCCGGCCTGTGTAACATGACTATTCCACACCCTTTGTTGGAATCTCCCACCAACTCTATCCCCAAAATCCGGGAGACATCTTATCTTCAGGGGGAATTTGCTGTAGTTCCACAGTGGTCACCACTGTGTCCTGGCCGTGCTGGGACTACTGAGCAGTTGTCTGGGGCTGGACTTGCTGTCTCTGAGGGGCAGAACTACCACTTGGCTGGGCTGATGTATTATCACGATGGGCCAGTCAGATTTCATACCAGTGGGATGCTGACTGATGTCACCCATGCGCTCCCCCCTCACTGACCTCCACTCATTCATTTCTTCACTTTCTACTGTTTTAAACAGAACTATAATCAGCAGAAGCAGCCCCTGAGGGACAAATCTAGCCTATACCAACCTTTTCCTCATTAGACAATACACCTTAATCCAGTAAGGCTGCTCGAAACTGCTTCCATCACATCCCTTTCCTTGAATAAGGCGTTCGATACAGTGTGTAGTCTGCCATATGTGGTCTTGCCAGTGCCCAATGTAGCACAAACATGACCTCCTACTTTTGCAATCCATTAGACTCAGTCATGCAGCACAGAAACAGGCCCTTTTGTCCAACTTGTCCGCACCGACCACATACTCTAATCTGACCGAGTCCCATTTACCAGCATTTGGCCCATATCCCTGTTAACCTTATACTATTCATGTACCCAGCAGACGTTGTCATTGTACCCGCTCCAGCAGCTTTCCTAATTGTTTGCCTGTACCTGCCCATAGCCTTTTGAGATTCACGCACAAGGATACCCAGACACCATTCCATCTGAATGTTCTTGCTGTTGTGGGGATCTTTGAGATCCGCGTACAGCAGCAACTTTCAGAAGCTGAAGCTATGCACCGGCATGCCTGTCTGCGTGTGTGGGTTTCGCAGTAGTCGTACCACTTAGAGGGAACATTGTACCCTGATCTCAGAAAACCAGCCCATCCCAGTCTTAAACAATTAAGCAAGTATGACTTCCTGGGGTAGAGAGTTCACAGTGATTCACGTGAAATGGTTTCTCCTCTTCTCAGTCTGAAATGATTGGCCCCTTATCTTTGTCCCATGTTTTTGATTCTGAGACCAGTGCGACCAATCTCTTGGCTTCTACCCTGTCAAGCCCTGTCAGAATCCTGTCTGTTCCAGTTAGCTTGCCTCTGGTTCAAAATTATTCCATTCACCGTATAATAGATAATGCATGGAGGACTCTTCAGCGAGGATGGTATAACCCTGGAAGACATCAAGAAGATTGATCGGAACCGACAGCCGCCAGATTCAGGTATGAAGTTGTAACCTACGCATTGATTAGTGTGTGCCCATGACCAGGTGATCTACCTGGATCAGAATCTAATGGGAATCCCTGACAACTCCTTAATTTGTTTGGATGTGCAGCACAAAAGTAATTTCAGTTTTGTTTATTAAGCTGACCAGTTTCTAATAACTATGTTTTGTTTTTCAAGAAGATTTAACATAAAAATATAAAACATTCTCATTGCCGTTTTGAGGTAAATTTAAGCCCTTGAATATTGTATACTGAATAACGCACCTGATCATGTCAGACACATTTCACTCACTCAGGTATACTTTACCAGTCACACACACTTGTCTCAGTTGCAAATTAGGCTTCTATATTCCATAAAACTGAGCAACATCTTTACACGTGAAAGGATGTAACAAGCTGAGTTTTGTTTTATTCCTCCTTTCCCTTGGTTTTCTGTCTTTCCCCCTGCTATTTATCTTCTTTACACCCTGCTGTCCTCTCCTTCCTGTTTCCATTATCTGGCTTATTACTTTTTCTCTACATTTTTAAACAAGACAACGTCTTTTCCCAGGGGTGGGGTGAGTCCAGAATAGAGGGCATGGATTTAGGGTGAGAAGGGAAAAATTTAAAAGGGACCTAAAGTGCAACCTTTTCATGCAGAGGGTGGTGTGTGTATGGAATGAGTTGCCAGAAAAAATGGTGGAGGCTGGTACAATTGCAATATCTAGAAGGCATCTGGATGGGTATATGAATAGGAAGGGTTTAGAGGGATATGGGCCAAGTGCTGGCAAATGGGAGTGAATTAGGTTAGGAGGATATCTGGTCAGCATGGACGGGTTGGACCGAAGGGTCTCTTTCCATGCTGTGTAGCTCTGTCTTTAATTGTTCTCATTTCCTGTGTTTTGCAACAGGTCCAATGTGTGATTTGCTCTGGTCAGATCCACAGCCTCAGGTAAGAGTTCAGACTCCAACATACTGCTTTCAGATCTGAGTGGTGTCCTATCTTTTAAAAACTTGGACCATATTTTGCTGAACGTGTGGGGTTAGGGATCCCAGATGTGCCCTGACCGTCAAAGCTTTGGTCATAAATTAAGAAGATGGATGGGATGTTATCATGGCAAATGGCCTTTGAGTTCGGTGTATCTCGACATTTGGAAAGGGCAGTTAGTGGAGTCACCTCATTTAATGGACAGAGCACAAAGTGGAACACCAAGTTTGGTTATTTATTACCAGCCAGAGATAATAGTGAAGTTAGGGGATCTCTATTTCAAACTTTTGCTCAGTCCTTGAAGATATTCAATAAGGTGGGGGTTTTTTTGGTGTTTGGGGAGTGTGAAGGGCTGGAATTGAGGCCATGGTCGTATCAGACATGATCACATTGAATGGTAGAGAATGTTCCTGGGGTTGAATGGCCTACTCCTTCTCTAATTTCTTATGTTCTAACCCATTGAGACACCCACAACATCCACCCAATTTGACGTTGCTAAACGAGATGCATTGATTGGCGGATGCTAGCTAGATTTGATCTCTGTTCTCAGGAGCTCAGATGACTAAGAGGCAATCGCAGTGGACTCAAGAATCCGTAAAGGTTCAATTGGATAGGCAGCAATTTTTTCTTTTTCCCCTGCTGTGTGGGAAATCTAAAACCGTCTCGGGATAAGGGGCTGATCATTCAGGATTGAAATGGGGAGAATTACTTCAAACAGGTGGTGGTGAATCTTGAAGTTCTCCACCAAGATGTTGTGGATGTTGCATTGTTGAATATGTTTGGAGCTGGGATAGACAGATTATTGGTCTTCGGAAATCAAGGACAGTAAATGTGAGAGTGACGTTGATGCCCAAGGTCAGCCATGATCATATCAAATGATGGACCTTACTTAAGGGGCCGAATGTTCTACATGGCCGAATGCCATGTTCTTGAGCTGGGGTGATGGCTCAAGCCAAGGCCTCCCGAGATGCTGCACCAGACACAGTTTTCTCAATTGGCCGCACCAATAAAACCCAGACACCAAACTGGTTCTCCGTGCTCCGTGATTCATGGCTCTTGTTTTTGCCCTGAGTGAAAGTCCCCATTTCCGTCCTCTTTTCTAGAACGGGAGGTCAGTCAGCAAGCGTGGCGTCAGCTGCCAGTTTGGTCCAGATGTCACTAGCCGATTCCTGGAAGAGAATAAACTGGATTATATCATCAGGAGCCATGAGGTGAAACCAGACGGCTATGAGGTTACACATAACGGCAAATGTATCACTGTGTTTTCAGCGCCAAATTATTGGTAAGTATTCAAAAGAACATAGTTTTCCATAGTTATGATTCCAGCTGATGGTAATACTGGGAGAGTCAGTTTCTAGAGTGTATCCTGGCTCAACAGAGTTCGTCTTTTGTATTAATTTTGCAATTTGTTTAGTATTGTCAGTTACTGATAATATTCACATGAGACTGCTAGTGCACTTTACGCAAAAGAATGCAAGTGGGGAAAAAGAAGTGCTGGAACAAATTTGAACAGAAACTTCTCAGTAATAGCAAAAAGAAAGGGTCAGTCCTTTTCCCCCAGCAATATCCTTTACAGGTATGCAACCCCGATCGCTTCTGTCTCCACTTGGAGATTTCTTACTCGACTGATGAGGTCACAAGCATTTCCTTCCATCAGCTCAATGTAGTTTTCTCCACCTATCCCTGTGACACACAAGACATGGGGCTAAATCACTGTTTTTTTTTCTCACTGAACTGTAATGACGGCTTTAAAACTAATTTGGAGCTCTCATGGCCTGCAGTTTCCACAAAGTATTAAACTGCCCTTCTGCTAGAATGGGTATTTCCTTCTGAACTCAGACTGCCTAAGATCCCTGGCCATCTACCTCTGTCGATCAGAAGAGTTCAGTTTTGTAAAACATGATCTCCCCAGCTGGTTTGCTCGTCATTTAACCTAATTCAGACGTTTGCTTGGAAAGGGTGTTTCCAACTCACTGTTCAACAAATGATTGTCTGACATTTTTTTTAAAAAAAGACCTTCACAGAACTAAAACCATAACTCCATTTTAATTCCACTTTGGAATCTAAATTCCCAAACGACAATAACGTGTTATAAATATGGGGACGGTGATGGCTGCCTTAAACTATTAATCGAGAGACCAGATAATGTCCTGGGGACCTGGGTTCAAATCCCACCACAGCAGAAGGTGAAATTCGAATTTAATAAATAAAAATCTGGAATTAAGAGTCTAATAATGACCATGAATCGGTTGCCAATTGTTGGAAAAAACCCATTTGGTTCACTGATGTCCTTTTAAGGGAAGGAAACTGCCATCCTCACCTGGTCCGGCCTACACGTGACTCCAGACCCACAGTAGTGTGGCTGACTCTTTTAAAGAAAATAATCTGTCCTCTGGGTAATTAGGGAAGAGCCATAAATGCTGGACTGGCTAGCAACACCCTTATTCTGTTAATGAATTTTTAAAAAAGTAATACTTTCTCAGAAGAGTCAGTTTCTAGAGTCAAACTGGCTCAAATAGAGTCTGTTTGTTTTTTAAAAATTACTAATTATTAATCTATCGCAGGCGAAGGCTATTTGGCCAGTCTTGTCACCCCCAGCTCTGTGCTAGAACAATTCAAACCTAATCCCACTGCCTTGTGGTCTCCCCACTGCGTTGCCTTCTCTGTGTTGAAAGGGAAGGTGGGGAGAAATGTTTGCATTGGCAGGAGGATTAGTAACCAGCGAACACAGATTTAAGATCATTGACAACAGAACCAGAGAGGGGAGATGGGATTTCTCTTACATCACCTGTGTTCGGGAACGTGCTACCTAAGATGGCAGTAGAAGCAGAATCGAGCAGCTAACGAAAGGGAATTGGATAGGTTACTTGAAGGGAAGATGATGGTACAGTAGTGGAGAAAGAACAAGGAGGACTGCCACAATTTGAACTAACTTCAAAGAACTGGCACAAGCTCACTGTGCCACGTGGGGAAGTTTACCTGGTGAAGGAGCAGTGCTGTGAAAACTCTTGGTTCCGTGATCGGTCAATAAGCACACACAATCAGTCTGGTTCTTTAAGACTTCACTCTTGATTTCTTCATACGCTGGGCCCAGAGCGTCCAGGAACACACAAGTTGAGCACTTCTGCATTCCTCAGAGGAGCTGCATACATGACTTAAAACAAAGACATTTTTATACTTTTCTTAAAGAAGGGTCATGATCACATAGTACATTCAAACGATTACCAATCCATACACGACACTACTTTATTTGGCAGTTACTTGGCCCAATGATATTTCCTGGGAACCAACATTATTTTCCAACACTAAGGCCACCCTTATTTCATGAACCAAGCCATTGCACCTGACCCGAAGGTCAGTAAGGATGGCTAGTAATGTCATATCTAGTCGAATTATTTCTATGCTTTAAAGGGCACATTGTGTGCTAACCTCTACTGAAGCAGACTGTGGTTAGTCACTTATGCAGTTAAAGCAGAACTAGCAATTAGTAACTTAAAAGCCATTTTATGTAGCTTTAGCAGAATTGTCAGTTTGCAGCCAAGAAGCCATTTTGTTATCATCTAGGTTAAGAGCATCTGTTCAATGGTTGCCCCTGACTACAAGTAGTCACCTCAACCTGTGTTCAGGTTTCAGCTCCTCATTATGGGAATGAAAAGAGTAGCTTTCTTTTCAAATTTATTTATGAAAAGTGTGCAAGGTCAGCAATTGTTGTCCATCCCCTAGTTACCTGAGAACCAAGACCAGAGTTTGACCACATTGAGTCAAGGTGAGTGATCAGATGGGAAACCAAGGAGCGTACACTCCCCTCAGGGCCTCCAATCTAAAGCCTATCATCCATCAATTTAAAACTTTACAGTGGAAACGCTGTCTTAACGTAAGTTATGGTGTATTGGTGAGAGGGTTTTGGCCTTTCAATGAGTTCGCCATTGAATCAACCACGTTGTGGGTCTGAAATCTCGCTTAGGTCAAATAGGACGAGGACAGTAGACTTCCTTCCCTAAACGACATAAGTGAGCCAGATATTTCTATTTTACAGCAGTCAAAGGTAGTTTCACAGTCACTATAATTATTTTGTTTTATTCTTTAATTTTAAATTCTCCCACTTGCCATGGTGGACCTGTGCTCTTAGAGCACTGGCCTGAGCCTCTGCATTATTAGCCCAGTGGCACTACCATGGCGCCATTGTCTTTCTCCCTAAACCCAGTTCATCAAACCTGATCCACAGGTTCGGGTGGATTGGCCATGCTAAATTACCCATAGTGTCCAGGGATATCCGGGCTATATGGATTAGCCATGGAATATGCAGGGTTACAAGGATAGGGTAGCAGGGTTGGATCTGTGTGGGATCCACTGAGGGTCAATGTGGACTCAATGGGCTGAATGGCCTGCTTCCTCACTCTAGAGATTCTATTCTGTTCTGATCTATTGTATTTATTAGAGCTATGATTAAACACCATCTCCTCCCTTCCCTTCCACAACTTGTTATCCCGAAGCAACCTCCTGTGATTTAACATTGCGTCGAGTTATCAGTATGTGCTGTACATACCAGTGCATGTTTGCTGCCTCTTCCTTTGCATTGCAATTGCCTGTGTCTGAATCATTGCTCTTTCTGTCTCAGTGATCAGATGGGAAACCAAGGAGCGTACATTCACCTCACGGGCTCTGATCTAAAGCCCATCTTCCATCAATTTAAAACTGTGGTAAGTTCAGAGTGGAAACGCTGTCTTAGTGAGAGTTGTGGAGTATTAGAGCTGACCGGGGGCAGGGGAGTTGGGCTTGAGGGCAGGGAAAGGGTGCCTAGTCAGCAGTAGGAACAGATGGACAGTCGGGTGGGTAAGGAGGGGAGTGGGGTTCAGGGACCTAACAGAATCTTTGCAGGGGAGAGCCTGGATGGAGGGCCAACTTCATGGCACCAAGAGACAGGAGATGTAGTTGATTCAGAAGCACCGTCAAACTTGGTTTGGCAGCTTAATCATGTACAAAAGCACGAAGGGGGTGCAAGGTTGCACCATTTTAATTTAATGGAAACAAATTGAATAAAAGAAACTGTATAGGGATGATTTCAACAGGAAAGTGTGATCTCAAGGAGATGGTGTGTATGTGGGGGCTGATATACTGGGGAGTATGTTTTATCTGAGTAATGCCCTGTTTCTCTCTCTTCCAGCCTCACCCGAATGTTAAGCCAATGGCATATGCGAACTCACTACTGCAGATGGGGATGATGTAGCATCCATGCATCTGGCTTGGACAGTATTCCCTCCCGTGGTGGGTGGGGCATCAGGGTTTAATTTAATCTTCCTCACTAACTCTACCATCTCCGAACCAAGTCTCCCGCCTTCCCTGGGCCTTCGCTGACTTGGGTTCTCTCTGAGTGCAGGGTCCTCCTGGTACGGAGAGGCAAATGTGCGTGACGCCTGCACACTCATGCACACAGTAACAACATGGCGTGCCCTTACAAGCATGGTCCCTGATCAAGTTCTTAATATCTAGATCAGTTAGGCTCTGCAGAATAAATTAATTTAAATTCCTTACCTGCTGTAGTTTTTCTTTTAACTTCCAGAGGTGAACAGTTCTATGAGTGACTGTTTTCAACCGCTTCTTAATAAACAGAGGGATAGTAAAGATGATCTGTGGTCTCTGATTGGCTGCTCGATCCCCCAGATTCTCCTTTGTTTGCAATCACCCTCAATCAGAACCTGCTCCGCGGTGTTCCAAAGGCAAAACCGCGAGATCGCAAAACGTAAACACAACGTTAATTGCGATTGACCATGGCTTTACACAGGGCAAGAAGCACATTGGCAAAACTAGCTTCCAGTTTCATATCGTTACTCGTGTGCGTGTTTGTGCAACCTACTCAGCCCTGGGGCAGTCAAGCTGTGGCCTGTGATTTCCCCCTCCTAACCAGACAACGTGAACCCCCAACAAGCACGTTTCCCCATCTCCCAGCTGGCATCCGGATTTTTCACACGTGTCCATCTTTCCCTTCTGGCTGACTTATGCTGTTTGAATTTTGCTGGGACTGTTCCTGGGGTGTTCACCATCAAAAGTCGGAATCTCTCTGGACCAGCAGTTTATTGTCGATTGCAAATCTGATAGGGAGGCAAAGGTTCTGTGCTTTCTCGGCCAGTGAACAGACTGGAAAGCCTAAACCACCTGTAGGTTCCAGTGTCGTGTTGTGTGTCTCTCTGGGAAAGTGATGTTGGAGAAGGCCAAAGAGCTCAATTCATGAAAGACAGACTTGGGAGAATGTTTGATCCAGTGCAAACTCACTTTTTGTGGGGGGTGGTTGCAGAAGGTGCAATAACCTGGGAGCGTACCAGTACGTTTACTCCATCCTCTTCAGTGCAGTTGAGCAGCTGTGATCCACTAAGAGAGATATTCCCGTCGCACCTTTCAGCACCTGGAGATGTGTCCCAAAAACCCTGTACGGCCAGTAAGGTAAAATGTGAAGTGCAGTCATGGTTGTAAGAAATACAGCAGCCAACTTGTACACACAAAGCTCTAGCAAAGAGACAGGTACCTAAGAAATAAGATCAGAAATGGGCTAATCAGTCCATCGAGCCGACTCTGCCATTCACTAAGATGGTGGCTGATCTTCCATCTCCATAACATCTCCCCATATTCTTGGATTTACTTTGTATCCGGAAAAATCCCAATCTTGAGTGTTCTCCCGTTTGTACGGATTCCAAAAATGTGATTTAACTTGTCCCGATTCACAGGGATTAAAATCGCAAGATAATCTATGATACCTGCAGGAGTGAGTGGTCATTTGACCCGGGTCCACTTGTCCGTGCAGAAAGCACCTCCAGTTTCTTCCCCTTTCCAATATCCAGCTGCTCTTTTCAACACTTAATTGTCCTATTCAGTAAGAACAAAATACTGCAGATGGTAGAAATCTAAAGTGAAAACTGAAAATGCTTAAAAAACTTAGCCAGTCTTACAGGATCTGAGGAGGATTAATGTTTGGTTCCTGGACTCAAAACCTGCTGAGTTTCTCCAACATTTTCTGTTTTTGTTTTTATAAGTGATCCTCTGCTGCTCTCTCTTATGGTTATTCTACATCACCCCCACCCCCCGACCGATTCCCCTCAACTACAACAATCCAAGGGCTGGAATCCTGGTTTTTCTATCTGTACACATTCCCGACAGCCTCACCTAATGCTCCTGTGATTGAAACCTCCCAGACCATTTCTCAATCAAGTCCATCCATGTGTGATCACTTAGTCTTCACACCTCCCAACACACACAACTCTCCTCTGCATAGACCAGCCCTCCCAAACACACATACACACATATACGATCCGTGCAGTTTTATTTTCCCCGGAACAGTCACTGCAGTACACTTAGGAAAAGCCAGTTAAGAAGGAGGAAGACCCAAGGAGTCTTGTATCCATCATGAAGCATTTAGGGATTGGAGTTGACTCTGTGTTCCCTTGTTCCTGTACTTAGCCCAGCGCCCCCATGTCTGGGTATCCTCTAACCATGCCTTCAGTGTCCTCCAGTGCTGAGGCGGTTTTGTTACTCTGCCCTCTGAAGTGAAAACTGCACCATACTTGGAGCATTTGCTAAAATGAATAATGACAGAAGCAGCTGGAATGTTTGGGGAATATTACCTAGGTGTCTGTCAGCACAGGGAGAACACTGATCTGGGATGGAATAAGGTGTACGCCTGTTTCAAGGGAAGCAATTCTCTTTAAGATATTTGTGTGATGTTGCCAATCCTCTGTTGCTCAAGCCTAATTGCCCCCCTGTAGGCTGTAGTCCATGTGGTATCAGTACCTTCAGTGCTGTTTGACAGAGCTTCCCAGGAATTTGACCCTTAAAAAAACAGCATTGAGAGACCTGTATGTATTGATGTTCCCTCATGCCTGGTAACCCCTCTGGCAGGTAGAGGCCACCGATTCAGGCAGTTGTGTCGGGAAGTGAAAACAACACCTGTTCTGGATCAGCCGAATGAAAACCTCTTTGGTTGGCACCCAACACTCCGCAATTTGTCACCGCCTCCCTTTTGCTGAATAACTTCAGATCCTCCTGTCAACTGTTAATAATCCTGCTGGATATAGTTAACATCCATGTTGCAAGGGGAGACCTCCTCCAGTGGGGAATGTGACAATCATTCAGGGCTTCTAGAAAGTCAGACAGCATTTCCCTTACGAAAATGGATTGATCATTTCCCTCCTGAGATTTCCCAGCGCACCAGGGAAGCATTCTGGTTGTTACGAACGCACAATCATGGTTTCTCCGAACGGTGAGGGAGCAGTGGCCAACGCAGTGTGCAGTGCATTCCCTCTTGTTTCTGCCAAGCTGAGTGGTTTGGTGTTTTTTTTTTGGCACTCTCATAATTGCAAAGCCAAGTGTGATCTGCAGGCAACAGGGCCTTCGGACTCACCGTGCTGTCAGTTTTGATCTTGGGTTTGGATTGAGATGGTTGGGGGGAGACTTGACAACCTGGTGCTCAGTTTAGGCACAAAGAGTTTTATAATTGTGTGTGTTTGCCATCAGACTGTCACTGTCAAATAAAAATTTATTCAAATGTTAGAATTCTGAATTATATTTAATGACAATGTACATTGTGGTGTTTGAAGGCTTGTGACTTCCTGAAGATTGTATTTGCCAGGAGGAAGCAGTATGTTGAATAAAGTAAAGGTTGCAGGAAACCCTGTGTTGTCTGAGTCCTTGGGAAATGGTCAGTTTGAGTGGGTCAGGTGGTCACCTTGTCTAACCCTAGCTCCTCAATGTCTTCCTTAACCTCCTGACTTGCCTGTTCCAACACAGCCCAGGCAGTTTCCCCCATGCTCTGCCCCTGCAAACTGGAGGTCACTGAAGCTCTGCTGTCTGCTGTATTCTGCTCACTGTCACACTGTGCTCACTGATTCCTGCTTAAGCAGTGCTTAGGTTTTAAAATTCTCTTCCTTGTTTTCAAACTCCTTCTGTGACATTTTCCCCTCCCATCTCTAATCTCCTCCAGCCCCAGTGTGCACTGAAATATTTGCCACTGGAGGACCCTAACTTTAATTATTCCATTACTGAAGTGCCTTCAGATCCCTGGGCTTCACGCTGTGCAATTCCCTCCTTAATTTTCATCATTTCTTTCTCTCTCCCACTTAAAGATGCAGCTTAAAACCTGACTGAGCAAGTTTCTATTTACCATTCGAAGCATCTGAGCATAGTTTGCTGCATTAAAGATGTAATATTGCCTTGTGTGGGCTGACTGGCCTTCTGCACTGAAACACTTCTGTGGAAGGGCAGCACGATGGGTCAGTGGGTTGGCACTGCTGCCACCCCCCCCCCCACCCCCCCAGCACCAGGGACCCGGGTTCGATTACACCCTCGGGTGACTGTGTGGAGTTTGCACGTTCTCCCCGTATCTGCGTCAGTTTCTGCTGGGTGCTCCAGTTTCCTCCCACAGTCCAAAGGGTGCAAGTTGGGTGGATTGGCAGAAAATCGACATTTTGGGCAAAAGCCCTTCAATCAGGAATGGGGATATGTGGGGAGGTGCTGAGAGATAAATGGGAAGGTTGGGGTGGAGCTGGGGGGGGAAGGTAGCTGAGTGCATGATAGGTGGATGAAGGTGGGGGTAAAGGTGATGGGTCAGGGGGAGGGTGGAGCAGATAGTTGGGAAGGAAGATGGGCAAGTCATGAGGGGGGTGCTGAGCTAGAAGGTTGGAACTGGGATAAGATGGGGGGGGGGGAGGGGAAATGAGGAAATTGATAAATCTGGCCCCGATGGGATACATCCTAGAGTTTTGAGAGAGGTGGCTGAGGAAATTGCGGAGGCATTGGTTGAGATCTTTCAAGAGTCACTGGAGTCGGGGAAAGTTCTGGATGATTGGAAGATCGCTGTTGTAACCCCATTGTTCAAGAAAGGATCAAGACAAAAGATGGAAAATTATATGCCAAATGGCCTAACCTCGGTTGTTGGTAAAATTCTAGAATCCATCATTAAGGATGAGGTTTCTAAATTCTTAGAAGAGCAGTGTCTGATTAGAACAAGACAACGTGGATTTACTAAGGGAAGGTCATGCCTGACAACCCTGTTGGTATTCTTTGAAGAGGTGACAAGTAGGTTAGACCAGGGAAACCCAGTGGATGTGGTCTATCTAGACTTCCAAAAGGCCTTTGATAAAGTGCCACACGGGATGCTGCTGAGCAAGGTGAGGGCCCATGGTGTTCAAGGTGAGCTACTAGGATGGATTGAGGATTGGCTGTCTGACAGAAGGCAGAAAGTTGGGATAAAAGGTTCTTTTTCAGAATGGCAGCCGGTGACGAGTGGTGTCCCACAGGGTTCAGTGTTGGGGCCACAGCTGTTCGCATTATATATTAATGATCTGGATGAAGGGACTGGGGGCATTCTAGCAAAGTTTGCCGATGATACAAAGTTAGGTGGACAGGCAGGTAGTACTGAGGAAGTGGGGAGGCTGCAGAAGGATCTAGACAGTTTGGGAGAGTGGTCCAGGAAATGGCTGATGGAATTCAACGTGAACAAATGCGAGGTCTTGCACTTTGGCAAAAAGAATACAAGCATGGACTACTTTCTAAACGGTGAGAAAATTCGTAAAGCCAAAGTACAAAGGGATCTGGGAGTGCTAGTCGAGGATTCTGTAAAGGTCAACATGCAGGTTGAGTCTGTGATTAAGAAAGCGAATGCGATGTTGTCATTTATCTCAAGAGGGTTGGAATATAAAAACACCGTTGTGCTACTGAGACTTTATAAAGCTCTGGTTAGGCCCCATTTGGAGTACTGTGTCCAGTTTTGGTCCCCACACCTCAGGAAGGACATACTGGCACTGGAACGTGTCCAGCGGAGATTCACACGGATGATCCCTGGAATGGTAGGTCTAACATATGAGGAACCTGCTGAGGATCCTGGGATTGTATTCATTGGAGTTTAGAAGATTAAGGGGAGACCTAAGAGATGTACAAGATAATACATGGCTTGGAAAGGGTGGATGCTAGGAAATTGTTTCCGTTAAGCGGGGAGACTAGGACCCGTGGACACAGCCTTAGAATTAGAGGGGGTCAATTCAGAACAGAAATGCGGAGACATTTCTTCAGCCAGAGAGTGGTGGGCCTGTGGAATTCATTCCTGCAGAGTGCAGTGGAGGCCGGGACGCTAAATGTCTTCAAGGCAGAGATTGATAGATTCTTGTTGTCTCGCGGAATTAAGGGCTACGGGGAGAATGCGGGTAAGTGGAGTTGAAATGGCCATCAGCCATGATTGAATGGCGGAGTGGACTCGATGGGCCGAATGGCCTTACTTCCACTCCTATGTCTTATGGTGAAATCCACATTGATGCCCTGGTGTTGGAGGATCCTGAGGCAGAAGATAAGGTGTTCTTCCTCCAGGCGTTGAGTGGTGATGGAGGAGGCCCAGGACTTGCATGTCTTCTGAGTGAGCGGGGGAGTTGAAGTGTTCAGCCACGGGGCGGTGGGGTTGGTTGGTTTGGGTGTCCCAGAGATGTTCTCTGAAGCGCTCTACAAGTAGGTGTCCTGTCTCCCCAATGTAGAGGAGACCGCATTGGGAGCAACGGGTACAGTAAATGACCTGTGTGGAAGCGCAGGTGAAACTTTGATGGATGTGGACAACTCCTTTGGGGGGAAGAAAGGTGTCCAAAGATATGTAGGTTAGGTTGGTTAGCCATGGAAAATGCAAGGTTATAGGATAGGGGGATGGCTTGTTTCCACACTCTGGATTCTGAGTTATGCTAAATTAATCAAGTCCCATTTGCCAGCATTTGGCTCATATCCCTCTAACCCCTTTCTATTCATGTACCCGCCCAGATACTTTTCAAATGTTGCAATCAACCCTATCTATGCATTTCATAATTTTATAACAAAAACAGAAATTGCTGGAAAAGCTTAGCAGGTCTGGCAGCATCTGTGCAGAGAAATCAAAGTTAACGCTTCAGGTCCGATGTCCTTCCACAGAACTCAACTCCGGTTCTGAGGAAGGGTCACCCAGACCTGAAATGTTAACTCCGATTTCTCAGGTGCTGCCAGACCTGCTGGATTTTTCTAGCAGCTTCTGTTTTTGTTTCTGATTTACGGCATCTGCAGTTCTTTTGGTTTTCAGAATTTTATAGACTTCTATAATGTGTCCCCTCAGCTGCCGCCACTCCAGAGAAAATAACTTGAGTATGCCTAGCCTCTCCTTGTAGCTCATACCTGCCAATCCAGGCAGCATCTGGTAAACCTCTTCTGCACCCCCTCTCCAAAGGCTCCACATCCTAATGCTAGGATATGTCTGTACCCTCTGGAGCTTGAGAATTCGAGGTAACTAATTGTAACATGGAAGAGTCCTGAGGGGACTTAATCAGGTGGATGTGGAAAGAATGTTTCCTGTTGTAGTTTAAAAATAAGATGAGGAAACTCTTGGAAGGTGATGGGTCTTTGGAATTTCTTTTCTCCAAAAGGTAGTGAATTTTAAACATTTTTTAAGGTAGGGAGAGATTCTTGATGACCAAAGGAATGAATAATTATTGGGGGATATGCAGAAATACAGAGTTGAGGTTAAAATCAGGTCGGCCATGATTGTGTTGAATGGGGGAGCAGGTCACAAGGGCCGAGTGGCCTACTGTTGTTCATTGTTTGTGTGCGCGCCCCTGCAATGGGGCTACACGTGACTCCAGACCCACAGCAACATGATTGACTCATAACTACCCTCTGTAATGGCTGAACAAACCTCTCTGTTCACAGGGATGGGTAACAATTGCTGGCCTGGGCCAATGATACCCATACCGTGTGGAAGAGTAAAGTAAAACAAAAGGTGCAACGGGACTTGGTGCTGTCAAACCTGGCAAAGCCAGAGGAAGGAGGGAAATTGTTGGGGAAAGTCTATTTGAAGCTGGGCAGTGTTGGGGGTGGGGGGCGGTGAGGAGGAGGTTAAGAAGGTGTTTAGCACACTTGCCTTCATTGCTCAGACCTTTTTGAGTATAGGAGTTGGGATTTCATGTTGAGATTGTACAGGACATTGGTGAGGGCTGTTCTGGAGTACTGTGCCCAGTTCTGGTCTCCCTGTTATAGGAAGCATACTATTAGGCTGGAGAGGGTTCAGACAGAACTGGCTCAAAGGTAGAAGACAGAGGGTGGTGGTGGAGGGTTGTTTTTCAGACTGGAGGCCTGTGACCAGTGGAGTGCCACAAGGATTGGTACTGGGTCCTCTACTTTTTCTCATTTGCATAAATGATTTGGATGTGAGCATAAGAGGTACAGTTAGTAAGTTTGCAGATGACACCAAAATTGGAGGTGTAGTGGACAGCGAAGAGGGTTACCTCAGATTACAACTGGATCTTGATCAGATGGGCCAATGGGCTGAGAAGTGGCAGATGGTGTTTAATTCAAATAAATGTGAGGTGCTGCATTTTGGGAAAGCAAATCTTAGCAGGACTTATACACTTAATGGTAAGCTCCTAGGGAATGTTGCTGAACAAAGAGACCTTGGAGTGCAGGTTCATAGCTCCTTGAAAGTGGAGTCGCAGGTAGATAGGATAGTGAAGAAGGCGTTTGGTATGCTTTCCTTTATTGGTCAGAGTATTGAGCACAGGAGTTGGGAGGTCATGTTGCGGCTGTACAGGACATTGCTTAGGCCACTGTTGGAATATTGTGTGCAATTCTGGTCTCCTTCCTATCAGAAAGATGTTGTGAAACTTGAAATGGTTCAGAAAAGATTTACAAGGATGTTGCCAGGTTTGGAGGATTTGAGCTATAGGGAGAGTTTGAACAGGCTGGGGCTGTTTTCTCTGGAGCGTCGGAGGCTGAGGGGTGACCTTATAGAGGTTTATAAAATCTTAAGGGGCATGGATAGGGTAAATAGGCAAAGTCTTTTCCCTGGGATCGAGGAATCCAGAACTAGAGGGCATAGATTTAGGGTGAGAGGGGAAAGATATAAAAGAGACCTAAGGGGCAACTTTTTCACACAGAGGGTGGTATGTGTATGGAATGAGGTGCCAGAGGAAGTGGTGGAGGCTGGTACAATTGCAACATTTAAGAGGCATTTGGACGGGGACATGAATAGGAAGGGTTTGGAGGGATATGGGCCGGGTGCTGGCAGGTGGGACTAGATTGGGTTGGGATATCTGGTCGGCATGGACGGGTTGGGCTGAAGGGTCTGTTTCCATGCTGTCCATCTCTATGACTCTCTGGCTCTAAAAGATTTGCCAGGAATGGAGCGTTTGAGTTTTCAAGAAAGGCTGGGACTTTTTTTACTGGAGTGAAGAAGGTTGAGGGAGTGACCTGATCGAGGTTTATAAAATGAGGGGCATAGTTAGGGTTAATGGCAGGTGTCTTTTCCCCACGGTGGAAAATTCCAAGACTTGGGGGTATATTTTTAAGGTGATTAGATTAGATTAGAATCCCTACAATGTGGAAACAGGCCCCTTGGCCCAACAAGTCCACACCGACCCCCCGAAGAGCAACCCACCCAGACCCATTTCCCTACCCTATATTGACCCCTGACTAATGCACCTAACAGTAAAGGGCAATTTAGCGTGGCCAATTCACTTGACTTGCACATCTTTGGACTGTGGTAGGAAACCCACGCAGACACGGGGAGAATGTGCAAACTACATCGACAGTCACCCGAGGCTGGAATCGAACCCAGGTGCCTGGTGCTGTGAGGCAGCAGTGCTAACCACTCGAGAGGAAAAAAAATGTAAAATAGACATGGGGGAATTTGTTTACACAGAGAATGGTTCCTGTGTAGAATAAACTTCCTGAGGAAGTGGTGGACGCAGGTACAATTACAACATTTAAAAATCATAGATAAGTGCATGAATAGGAAAGATTTGGAGGGATATAGGCCAAGTGCAGACAAGTGGGACTAGTTTGGGAATATGATTGGCATAGACTGGTCAGACTGAAGGGTCTGATTCTGTGTTGTGTTACTCTATAACATTCATAGTCTGAAGGACAGCAACTTCAGCAGCACTTCAACCAGTACTACACTCAATATAAGCAACACAATATACAAAAATTATAATCAACTGGCTGAATGGATAATGCGCTCTCTCTCTGTATGGTTCCCTGACACTGATAAACTTTCACCTGGAACAAATTGGCACCCGTGAGTCACCTCTACCATTACAAAGGAGAGACAAAAGCTGATGCAGTTTCTCCCAGTCCCTTACCCAATTTACAACACTACAGCACGATGAGTCAGACACTGAGTGTTTTCTACCCAGATTAACACCAGACAACCATAAAACAGGTCAATGAAGAGTGTCTGGGAGATTCTGATTTGGTCCCTCCTCAGTCTGCATAGAGCACATGATCAAGGAATACCAGGAAGGAATAGATCAGACTGCTGTATATTTGAAAAAGGCTCTAAAAGGCTGCAGGAGACAGACAGAAAATCATTCTGCATCAAACTCAGCTACAATCATTCAGATTTAATGCCCTTTTTCGGAAAGTACAGTTCATCACGAGGGAGGCAATTTGGGTTTCATAGAATCCCTAAAGTGTAGAAGCAGGCCGTTTGGCCCATTGAGTCCACACCACCCCTCCGAAGTGCATCCCATCCAGACCCACCCTCCTACCCTAATCCTGTAACCTTACATTCCCCATGGCTAACCCACCTAACCTGCACACCTTTGGATTGTGGGAGGAAACCGGAGCGCCCGGAGAAAACCCACGATGACACAGGGAGAACATGCAAACTCCACACAAATGGTCACCAGAGGGTAGGATCGAACCCAGGTCCCTGGCGCGGTGAAGCAGCAGTGCTACTATCATCCTCTCCTAAACTCAAGAGGATCTGAGCTTCACATTAACATCCTTCCAGCAGTACAGTGACCAAGACTGAGCACAGTAATCCACATGCAAACACATCAATGCCTTGTATAACCGACATGATTCGGAGATGCCGGTGTTGGACTGGGGGTGTACAAAGTTAAAAATCACCCAACACCAGGTTATAGTCCAACAGGTTTAATTGGAAGCACACTAGCTTTCGGAGTGACGCTCCTTCATCAGGTGATTGTGACAATTACCTGATGAAGGAGCAGTGCTCCGAAAGCTAGTGCTTCCAATTAAACCTGTTGGACTATAACCTGGTACTGGGTGATTTTTAACTTTGTATAACCGAAACATACTCTTGAAAGGCGGTGAATTTTGAAACATGTTTTTAAGGCAGAGGGAGGTACAACAAGGGAGGCAGGTTCGATTTATGCTGCTGTCAAGGGGCAGGTTGCTCAGAGACATTTTGCAGAGCCCTCCACAATCTTATCTCATTGACTTTTATTTGAAAATGCACGTTCCACATTCCAAACTGCGGCTAACAGAAACCTAAAAGAGGAGTGCATTCCATTGTGGTGTTGCTCAACAGTATAAATGCTTTGTAGATTCTGGCCATGTCAGTGTTGAATGTTCACTGTTAACCACCCTGTTTTGTGGCATTTGTCTGCAGGAGTTAGTCAGCGTGTAGGGCACTCAGTGTTTGGCGCAGTGAAATGTGGCATTGGTAGGAGGTAAGGGATAGACAGACCGGACTGATTTTTTGCCAGAATACAGTGTGTCGTCTGCAGGGTCAGGGAGAGGGTGAAGAAGCCGCACGAAGACATGGGAGCAAGAGTGCGGCTGCAAAGGAGAGAGAACTATTTTAAATCTGATCACAACGGAATATTCCATTAACTAGCAACAATTTTTCTTTCAGAAATTGCTGATGCATACTTTTACACAAAAAAAATGCCATCATATCAAAAAACCTCCACAGTGATGAGTTCATAGATAAGGCGTTTCCATTGCATATACACAATGTTAAATGATTTTATTCTAATGGGTATTAACTTGCATTTCAAATTTCAATCTCAAATTTAAATCTACACAAACATTCCCATCCCCACATGGGAGCTCCTGAACACATGAAGCTTAAAGCTTGAGGTTCCTTATTCATTTGTAAAGATATTACTTTGGTGATTCCCAGTTTTACTGACTGCTAGTTAGCTGCGAACTCCTTTGTTAACAAGTTTAAAACAGTTCACTGTCTTTTGCAGACTCGTTCCCTTTTACATGTCCCTGTCCCATTAAGCCTCCTCCTCCTTCCCCCTATTTTCCCGTAGGCTCCCTTTCTGTCCAAACCCTGTTTGTAGCCTCTCTCTTTCTTTCTCTGCTTCCTCTGTCTTGCAGCCTCCCACGCTCCCTCCCACCCCCTCTCTCTCTCTCTCCCTCCCTCCCACCCCCCCTCTCTCTCTCTCCCTCCCTCCCACCCCCCTCTCTCTCTCCCCCCCGCTCTCTCTCCCCCCCGCTCTCTCCCTCCCCCGCTCTCTCCCTCCTCCCTCTCGCACCCCTCTCTCTCTCCTCATCTTTCTCCCCCTCCCTCCTTCCACCTCTCTCTCTCTCTGCACCTCTCTCTCCCTCCCTCCCCCTCTCCCTCACTCCCCCTCCCTCCCTCCCCCACTCTCTCTCCCCTGCTCCCTCCCCCTCCCTCTCCCTCCCCCACCCTCTCTCTCTCCCTCCCCCCTCTCTCCACCTCCCTCTCTTCCCATCTCTCTCTCCCTCCCTCTCTCCCCCTCCCTCTCCCCCTCCCTCCCCGTTTCTCTCTGCCCCTCCCTCCCTCCCCCTCTCTCTCCCCCTCCCTCTCTCTCCCCTCCTTCCCTCCACCTCTCTCTCCCCTCCTTCCCTCCACCTCTCTCTCCCTCCCTCCCCCTCCATCCCCTCCTCTCTCTCCCTCCCCTCCCCCTCCATCCCTCCCCCTTCTCTCTCCCTTCCCCCCCCTTCCCTTTCTCTCTCTCTCTCTTCCCCCTCCCTCCCTCCCCCTCTCTCTCTCCCTCTCCCTCCCCCTCACTCCCCCCTCTCTCTGCCCTCTCTCTCCCTCCCTCCCTCTCCCTCCCTCCCTCTCCCTCCCCCTTCCCCCTGTCTCTCCCCCACCCACCCTCTTCCCTCCGTCCCCCTCTCCCCCCCTCTCTGCCCTCTCTCTCCCTCCCCCTCCCTCCCTCCTTCCCTCCCTCCCCCTCTCCCTCCCCCCTCTCTCCCCCTCCCTCCCTCTTCCTCCCTCCCCCTCCCTCCCTCTTCCTCCCTCTCCCTCTCTATCCCTATCCCCCTCCCTCCCTCTCTCTCTCTACCCCTCTCACCCCTCCCTCTCTCTCCCCTCTTCTCCCTTCCTCCCTCCCCCCTCTCCCTTCTTCTCCCTCCCTCTCCCTCTCTCCCCTCTCCCCCTCCTCCCTCCCTCTCTCCCCTCTCCTCCCTCCCACTCTCCCCCCGCCCCTCTCCTCCCTCCCTCTCTCCCCTCTCCTCCCTCCCACTCTCCCCCCAACATTGGAAGTTAATTACTAATAGTTACTGTATCTATTATTCTGTTAGGTTTTCCAATAGAGTCAAGTTACTCTAAATTCCTTATAGAGTCAGAGATGTACAGCATGGAAACAGACCCTTCGGTCCAACCCGTCCATGCCGACTAGATATCCCAACCCAATCTAGTCCCACCTGCCAGCACCCGGCCCATATCCCTCCAAACCCTTCCTATTCATATACCCATCCAGATGCCTTTAAATGTTGCAATTGTACCAGCCTCCAACACTTCCTCTGGCAGCTCATTCCATACACGTACCACCCTCTGTGAGAGACAGTTGCCCCATAAGTCTCATATCTTTTCCCTCTCACCCTAAACCTATGCCCTCTAGTTTTGGACTCCCAGACCCCAGGGAAAGGACTTTGCCTATTTACCCTATCCATGCCCCATAATTTTGTAAACCTCTATAAGGTCACCCCTCAGCCTCCGACGCTCCAGGGAAAACAGCCCCAGCCTGTTCAGCCTCTCCCTATAGCTCAAATCCTCCAAACCTGGCAACATCCTTGTAAATCTTTTCTGAACCCTTTCAAGTTTCACGACATCTTTCCGATAGGAAGGAGACCAGAATTGCGTGCAATATTCCAACAGTGGCCTAACCAATGTCCTGTACAGCCGCAACATGACCTCCCAACTCCTGTACTCAATACTCTGACCAATAAAGGAAAGCATACCAAACACCTTCACTATCCTATCTACCTGCGACTCTACTTTCAAGGAGCTATGAACTTGCACTCCAAAGTCTCTTTGTTCAGCAACACTCCCTAGGACCTTACCTTTAAGTGTCTAAGTCCGGCTAACATTTTCTTTCCCAAAATGCAGCACCTCGCATTTATCTGAATTAAACTCCATCTGTCACTCCTCAGCCCATTGGCCCATCTGGTCCAGATCCTGTTGTAATCTTTCTTTGATTGTATTTTACTTATAGTATTTAAATAAATTGTGTTTTGCTTAACATCGAGCATAATCATAGAATCATTGAGATATACAGCACAGAAAGAGACCCTTTTGTCCATGCCGACCAGATATCCTAAACTAATTTGCCAGTACTTGTTCCATATCCCTCTAAACCTTTCCTATAATTTGACCAGTCGCATTGCATCAGGAAGGTAGGGTCTCGGCTAACATAAAATATTTTGAGAGGGACTGGTTTGGTCCATAACATCCATGTGGTCTGGATAGGATGGATGTGGGAAGACTTATGACCCCAGCTGATATTACCACTGGATCCCAGATTGCAATCTGCCTTGATAAACCATTTCTGTTCTTTTTGGCTTACTTAATGTGGTGGTCTTTCACTGAAACAGAGGCACACAATGCCACAGATTTGGTTTTAACAATAAAACAGAAGTTGATTACACAAATAAATTGAGATAAAGTACACTATTTACATATAACACAATTTGAAAGATGTTGAGACACAAAATTACACTTCACAGTACCCAATAAAACAGAGAAAGTTCCCTTCGCTATCACGTCTATGGGTTCAACTTAACTATTTCTTTCAGTTCCTTGTCTTGAGAGCTTGATAGCCTTTTCCTTGAGTAATCATAAAACTGAGGTTAAATTGTCATAGCATCAGCCACTCTAGCTTGATCTATCATTGAAGAAGCCTCCTTCAGTCCTATAAGTATCTATGCTTCTGTGTAAGTGTTCTGAGGAAATGACATTTTAAATACATTTTTTATTAAGCCCCCTAACCCCCTTATTTTTGTCTCCATAGTTTTTTTCCCCGGGCTGCTGGAGATTGCGCTTTAAATCCATAGGGTACTCTAGGGCAGTCAAGTGATTGCCTCATCATTTGTAGTGAGTGTAATAAGGCCAGCCAGCTGACCAGTGTTAAGTATAATGCACATGTAAGTAAAGGGTGAGTAGGTCAGAGGATCTCCTTGTGGGTCTGCTCCTGGGCCTGGCCGAATTGGCGATAAACAGGTCGAGGCATGGGCTGTGGAGGGAGTCGTTAGGGCTGACTGCCTGTACCTCTTCCGCGGCTATGTTAGAGCCCAGGTGTCTCTGGAGAGGAAGCACGTGGTATCCACCAACACCCTCGAGCTGTTCAGGGAGAGGTGGGTGCCGCAGGGAATGCAGTGTCTTACTTCCCCGTCCAACTCTATTTTGATTTAACCCCTGCTCTCCCCTCCACTGTTTGATCACACAGCATTGCCCTTTGATGTGAAGGGCACTGCTTGTCACTGGCCACTTGGGTGTTTCTTTCTGGTGGTGGAACTTGAATAGAGATTTGTACACCTTGTGTCTTTCACTGTGTCTCGCACCTGTGCATACACAACATGGGTGCTGGGGAAAGTATAAGTGCTACCGCAGTTAGGTGGTAGTGTGGGGGTAAAGTTTTAAAAAATATATAAACAGGAGATTTAGAGTCTCAGACAAAAAAAGGGTGACTTGGTGATGGGATACCAGCCTCTGTGGAGTTATTTCACTCATTTACTGAGTTTGAGGTGATTCACTTGCCGAGAGAGAGGAAACTCCTTGGGAAAGTGCAGCACCTCTATATTAGGAGTAAAAGATTCTTGAGGGGCTTGACAGGGTAAAGGTTGAGAGGTTGTTTCCCCTTGCGGGAGTATTTAGGACCAGGGGGCATAGTCTCAGAATATAGAGGTGCCAATTTAAAACCGAGAAGGAAAGGGATTTCTTCCCTCAGAGGGTTGTGAGTCTTTGGAACTCCTTGCAGAGAAGGCTGTGGGAGCAGTGTATATCGAAGATGTGGAGGTGGCGGCATTGGATTGGGGTTGATAAAGTTCGAAGTCACACAACATTAGGTTATAGCACAACAGGTTTTGCAGCACTGCTCTTTTGTCAGGTGAAGTAAAGGGAAGCACACAAGCACAGAATTTGTAGTTGGAGAGATCATTGCAAGATAATTCTAGGGAATTAAGAGTGTCAAAAGATAGTACAAATGGTGTGAGTAAAGTGTCAACAGCTGAATAGTGAGTGAAGGGATGATCTATGATCTGATTAATTAAGGCGGAGGGATGATTACAAAAAAACAAAAATAGGATGCTGTATATTTAGGGCTGAGATAGGTAGATTCTTGATCAGTCGAGGAATCAAGAGTTATGGGGAAAGGGCAGGAAAGTGGACATGTGGAATGTCAGATCAGCTATGATCCCATAGCAGATTCTAGGGGACGAAAGGCCTACTCTTGTCCCTATTTCTTATGGCCTTCTGGTCTCTCAAAGGGTTGTGAGTCTTTGGAACTCCTTGCCACAGAGAGCTGTGGGGATAGAGACAAAGACCATCACAGCACAGGAAAAGGCCCATTGGCCTACCAAGCCTATGCTGACACATGATACCTTTCTAAACTAAAAATCTTTTCCCTCTATGCTATCTGTAGCCCTCTGCTCCCTGTCTATTTATGTATCCGCCAAGATGTCTCTTAAATGTTGCTATGATATCTGTTTCTACTACCTCCTCTGGGAGCACATTCCAGGCACTTACCACTCTCTGTGTAAAAACATTCCCTCTTAACCTTAAAGCTATGTCCCATTGACTATCTATTCTATCCATGCCTTTCATAATTTTGTGAAATTCTATCAGGTTACCCCTTAGCCAGGGATGTTGCCAGGGTTGGAAGGTTTGAGTTATAGGGAGAGGCTGAATTGGCTGGTGCTATTTTTCCTGGAGCATCGGAGGCTGAGGGGTAACCATATAGAGGTTTATAAAATCATGAAGGGCATGGATAGAGTAAATAGATAAGGTATTTCCCCTGGGGTGATGAGTCGAGAATTACAGACCATAGGCTTATGGGTGAGAGGGGACTCAAAGAGCAACTTTTTTCACACAGAGGGCGGTGTGTCTATGGAATGAGCTGACAGAGAAAGTGGTGGAGGCTGGTACAATCACATAATTTAAAAGGCATCTGCATGGGTATATGAATAGGAAGGGTTCAGATGGATATGGCCCAAGTGCTGGCAAATGGGACTAGATTATCATAGAATATCCAGTTGGCATGGATGAGTTGGACCAAAGGGTCTGTTTTCGTGCTGTACAACTCTAGCCTCTGATGCTCAAATGAAAATAAACCAAGATTGTCCATTCTCTCCTCAAAACCCTCCAAACTAGGCAACATTCTGGTAAACTGTTTCTGTACCCTCCCCAAATCCTCCACATCCTTTGGCAGTATGGTGTCCAGAACTGTACACAATATTCCAAATGTGGCTTGACTGAAGTTATACACGGCTGCAACATGACTTGCCAAATTTTCTTGTCAATATTTAAGGATGAGGTAGATTGATTCTTCACCAGTCAGGGAAATCAAGAGTTACATGGAAAGGTCAGGAAAGTGAATGTGATCAGCCATCTGGGTCAAGACTAGAGTGGTGCTGGAAAAGCACAGCAGGCAGGCAGCGTCCGAGGAACAGGAAAATAGATGCTTCGGGCAAAAGCCTTTCATCAGGAATGAGGCTGCGAGCCTTGGGGGTGATGGTGGAGCATGCTAAAGGGACCGAATGGCCTATTGTTACTATTTCTGATGGTCTTATGGATATTTTCTAATCAACTGCTCAGAGATGTTATTACACACTTCTGGAGCAGGTGAGACTCGAACCTGGTTCTCCTGCACTCTGTACAGGGCAGGAGGATTGGCAACTGGCTTAGGTTCCTCCAAAAGAAAATTGGCCATGGAAGTAGCTGGGCGTTGGAATCCTTCAAGGAGATGGAGAAAGACTACAACTCCCAGAGGGCGTGGCGGCGCCGCGCCTGCGCACGGGGTGGGGCGGCCACCTGGCGGCAGCACCTGGCTCGTTGACCCACTGCTGCGGGCAGTCGTGCGCCTGCGCGGGGCGGGGCGCCTGGAGTGTGCAGAGAAGTTGGGCTCGCCAGCGAAAAGTTTGAGAAAAGTTTTCTCGCTCGGGGCAAAGAGAGAAGGTCAGCAAGAAAACAAATTTTTCCTCTCCTCTAAATCAAAAACTGTCATCCCAACCTCTTCTTTGTTTGCAGCTCAAGGGAGAGAGAGACAGAAAATCTGTAAGTGGTACTGAGTTTAAAACTGGCCCCTCGTAGTCTCTGCACTGTTACCCACCTCCTCCTCCCGAATGTATCTCATCTTCGAAGTTGGTTTGTTCTCCGATTTTTGTTTCTGCAGCGTCTCTCTTTGTCTTGGTTTTCCAGCTCTTCCCAAACTCCTTTTCAGCTTTTTAGCTGCTATTGGCCTCATCCACACACTTTGTTACGGCTGATTAATCAGTCCAGCTGGTTAATGATCTATTGCAGTGCTGTGTATAAGTTCATCATTGTCAGGATGTCAATGTTCAGGTATCTTACTTTTTAAAGCATTTGTTTGTATTTCCCCTTATTCTGTAACACTGGATTTATCTGAACTATTGTGGATTTTAATAGTCTTTGAACCAAGGGAGTTCTGCGTTGTTGAGAAATGTAGCTGTTTTTGCCTCTGGGATTTAGAATTGGCCTCTGTCTGAGGTCACAGCTGTGTTCCATCAAGCATGGTGAGACTTGTCCTGGTTTCGAGCTTAAAAGCTCAGCCTCCGAGGTTGAGGCAGAACATAAACAGAAGCAAACTGAGCACTGGGATTTAAACGCAAGATGTTGGGGGTGGAGGGTGTGGTAGGGATCCTGTTCCAAATTATCAAGAATGTTTGATACTTTTCGTCATGTCTGGCCTCTGTTCAACTTCACTTCACCCAAGATTGTTTCAGGCTCCTCAACCGTAGCTTTTCCCTCTTGTGCCTACTCCCCAACTTGAGAATTTTGAATTCCTCACTTTGATCTTTGTCTGTTTCTTTTTGTTAATTCATTACTGGGATGAAGGCATCATGTTTGTTCCAGTCAAGATTAGAGTGATGCTGGAAAAGCGCAGCAGGTCAGGCAGCATCCGAGGAGCAGGAAAATCAACGTTTCGGGCAAAAGCCCATCACATTTGTTGCCTGTCCCTAATTGCCCAGAGGGCAGTAAAGAGTCGAGCACAATGCTGTGAGTCTGCAATTGCATGTAGGTCAGACTAGGTAAGGATGGCAGTTTCCTTCCCAAAAGGACTTTGGTGGACCAAATGGGCTTCCCACAACAATTGACAATGGATTCATGGTCGTCATTAGACTCTTCCTACCAGATTTGTATCAGGAATCTCCCCAGTTGTGTATCACCACCCTGTTTCCCTTCAGGTCTTTACCCTGGTCAGCTTGTGTCTGCAGCCACGTGGAAGAGCTGGCCAGCACACTCCCACTTTCTGCTCACAGTTTTTAAAATTCCTTATTTAACTCCTTATTTAAAAAAGAGCACGCCTGTGATGTGAAGACCTGCCAGGTCAATTCCTGGGATGAATGGGTTGGAAAAATGTGATGCAATATTATTGAGACCTATAAGATTGTGAGGGGTCTCAACAAAGTCTTGATGGGTAGGAAGGGGTTTCTAGTCTTTCTTTCATTGACAAAAAAGTGTGGCACTAGAAAAGCACAGCAGGTCAGACAGAATCCCAGGAGCTGGAGAGTCGACATTTCGGGCATAAGACCTTTCATCAGGAATGTGGGGGGAAATTGGTGCCCAAGGGAGCTGAGAGATAAATGGGAGAGGGGTGGGGGGGAAGGTATCTTGGAAGGTGATAGGTAGATGAAGATGATCCCAAATCCCACTTAAAGAAAAAGCTCTAAGTGTAATCCGTTAATTTGGTAATCTTGAGTTTTCCTGTCATTTTAGATTCTTTCATTTGGACAGTGAGCTAATGCTCTGTAACAAAGACAGAGAATGCTGGAGAAACTCAGGCCTGGCAACATCTGGGAAACAGAAACCGCTCATGTTTTGAATTTGGTCTCACTCTTCAGAGCAGGAGTGTTTCTGAATGCAAAAATATTTATTGGATTTACGATGGTTTTGTCTTAGGTTGATTAATCAGTCTGGCTAGTTAATGATTGATCTATTGCAGTGCTGTGTATAAGTTCATCATTGTCAGGATGTCAATGTTCAGGTATCTTGATTTATAAAGCATTTGTTTGTAGTTCCCCTTCTTCTGTGATACCCCCCACCCCCTCCTCCCATTTATCTCTCAGCTCCCTTGGCCACTCACCCCACATTCCTGATGAAGAGTTTATGCCCGAAACATCAACTTTCCTGCTCCTCGGATGCTGCCTGACCTGCTGTGCTTTTCCAGCACCACTCTTTTTGACTCCAATCTCCAGCATCTGCAGTCCTCACTTTCTCCTTTTCTTTCATAGAATCTTGGAATCGTAGAAACCCTACAGTGCCGATAGAGGCCATTTGGTCCATCAAGTCTGCACTGACCCTCCGAACAGAATCCCACCCATCCCCCTCCATCCCTGTAACCCTGCATATCCTGTGGCTAATCCACCTAGCCTGCGCATCCCTGGGCACTATGGGACAACTTAGCACAGCCAGTCCACCCTAACTGTACATATTTATATTGTGGGAGGAAACCCATGCAGACATGGACAGAATGCGTGGGATTTGCACAGTCACCCAAGGATGGAATCGAACCCAGGTCCCATGAGGCAGCAGTGCTAACCACTCAGCCATTGTACTGCTTTCATGGAATGCTGGGATACCTCAGCAAGACCATTCTTTATTGCCTTTGAACTGAATGGCTCTTCAGGGCTGTTACACTGCTTTGGGTCTGGAATTACATGTAGGCCAGATCAGGTAAGGACCATAAAATACAGGAGCTGAAATAGGTCATTGAGCCATTGAGCTGCTTCACCATTCAGTGAGGTCATAATTCTCAACTCCACTTTCCTGCCTTTTCCTCATATCCCTTGACTCCTTTACTGATCGAAAATCTGTATGACCGAGGCTTGAATATCTTTAATGACGCAGCCTCTGCAGCCCACTGTGATAAATTTCCACAGATCCACTACTTTCTAAGACAGCAGATGGGGCTAAATTGGATTGGGATATCTGGTCGGCATGGACTAGTTGGACCGATGGGTCTGTTTCTGTGCTTTACATCCCTGTGACTCTATGACTGTAAGCAATTCTTCCACATCTCTGTCTTAAACGGATGGCCCCAAATTCTGATGTTATGCCCTCTGGTCAGCCCTTCTAATAATCTTCTGTGTTTCAATAAGGCTCCCTCCCTCACTTGCTTCGAAATTCTAAGCTGCTCAACATCTCATCAGATATTTCTTCCATATTTGGGGTGAACTTAGTGAACCTTCTCTGGAATGCCTCTATTGTAGGTGTATCATGGCAGATTTCCTTCCCTAAAGGACATTAGTGAACCAGATTGGTTTTGCAACGATCGACAGTTGTTGTTGCGGTCACCATCATTGAGACGCTTCTGGACGCTTGAATTTAAATTCCATCCGTGTCCTTAGAGCATTAGCTCGGAGCTCTGAATTATTGGTGCAGTGATTTAAGTAGTTATTAAAAACCAGAAAAACTGAGGATGCTGTAAACCAGAAACAAAAATAGAGATTGCTGGAGAAGCTCAGCAGGTCTGGTAACGTCTGTGGAGAGAAATCAGTTAACATTTCGGGTTCCTTATAGCACCACATTGCACAAAAACACAGAGGACTCTGTCTTCCACTAGTTTTAGCACCAGGGATATTTATTTAAGACCCAGAAGATTGGACTCTAGTCCCAGAGAGTCATGAATCTTTAAAGCCGTCCAACCCAACAAGCATTGAATGCTGCATGAGTCTTTGGATATGGTCAGTGCTAAGGTAAGTGGAGGTTGATTGGCAAGGGAGTTGAAAGTTATGAGGGATAAGCAGGAAAGTGGTGGCAAGATCACAACCTGATCAACCATGATCTTATTGAAGGGATCAGCAGGCTGCAGGGGCTGAAAGGTCTCATGCTCCTGGTTCTTGCTCATTGCTGGGAAGACTGAGAGGCAGCCTGAGAGCTGGATGGTGTTAATATTTCCACTTCGGCAGAAAACCCAAACTGACAGCCTGGAATTTTAAATGGGCAGTAATAAATCCTTGAAAGAATTCCAGGCGAATAGAATCAGGAGACTATAGAACACTCGAAGCAGAGGGGACAGATTTAAAGCAAATGAAACCCTTGGGTGACACGGCGAAAATACTCATTTAAATGCTGTGGGTTTAGAGTCTGGAATGCACTGCCTGAGAGGCCAATTCAGTCGCCTAATTTCCAAATTAGATGCATGTGTGTCTTAACGGTGACCGTGAAACTGTCATCAGTTTTTTTTTAAAAATCTGGTTCATTAATGTTCTTTGCAGAAGGAAATCTGCCATCCTGGCCTACATGAGGCTCTAGACCACAGCAATGTGGCTGACCTTTAGGAAGGCAGACTTTTAGGAAGGCCATTCAGCCTGTCAAGCCTGTCCTGCCTTTCAAAGGAATCTTGGCTGATCCAGGGTCCCAAGTTTGATTCCAGCCTCTGGCAACTGTGTGTGGATTTTGCACATTCTCCCCGTGTCTGCGTGGGTTTCCTCCGGGTGCTCTGGTTTCCTCCCACAGTCCCAAGATGTGCAGGTCAGGTGAATTAGCCTTGCTAAATCGTCCATAGTGTGAGGTGTATTAGTCAGAGGGAAATGTGTCTGGGTGGGTTGCTCTTCGGAGGGTCATTGTGGACTGATTGTGCTGAAGGGCCTGTTTCCACACTGTAGGTAATCTAATCTAATTGAATTCTCAAATCTGCATTCCTGCCTCGCCCTGTCTCGTTTTAATCTTTAACACATCCCAGAAAGAAACTTAAGTGGCAAGATTCCAACCTTGGCAGTGGTAAACAGGTAGCTTGTGGTTAACACTGCTAACACAGGATCTGGGTTCAATTACAGCCTCGGGTAACTGTCGATGTGGAGTTTTCCCCGTGTCTGTGTGGGTTCCCTCTGGGTGCTCTGGTTTCCTCCTACAGTCCAAAGATGTGCAGGTTAGGGTGGATTGGCCATTGATAAATGTGAGGTTATTGGATATAAGGTTTGGGGCTGGGCCTGGGTGGGGTGCTGTTTGGAGGTTGGTCCATGCATGGGCTGAATGGTCACTACCTCCACTGTAGGAGATCCTGTGGTTCTATTGTCTGCCCTGCTATCCCTCCCTCTTTCCCAACTCACCCTGTGATGTATGGCTCCACCAGATCCGATGACTGTTTACAGTGTTTCAGATGTAAAGCACCAGCCTGAAAGTTAAGGGCAGTCGATGTGTTCCCTCCAAGGTGCGGGCTGTCCTGACTTGGAACCTTACTGGCCATTTCTTTCAGGAAACCATTGCTCGCTGTGTGTGTGTGTGTGTGTGTGTGTGTGTGTGTAAACTGTTACCGTTTATCAAATGTGAGACAACATATTGGGTACATGAATAGGAAGGGTTGAGAGGAATATGGGTCAAGTGCTGGCAAATGGGACTAGATTAGTTTAGGATATCTGGTCAGCACAGATGAGTTAGACTGAAGGGTCTGAATCTGTGCAGTACATCTCAATGATTATTATATGGGAGCTTAATGTTACCACATATATATATATTCCCCACACTTGTCTCACACTTATAAGATCCTAATGATTGCAAGGATGATTTTCCCTTGTGCAAGAGACTGGAGTATGATTGAAAAGTAAAGGTGTTCTATCTCAGACGGATTTTCTCTCCCTATGAGGGTCACGAGTCTTTGAGACTGTCTTCTGCAGAGAGTAAGGTCGCAGAGATGTACAGCACTGAATGACCAGATAGCCTAAACTAATCTAGCCCCATTTGCCGGCACTTGGCCCATATCCCTCTAAACCCATCCAGATGCCTTTTAAATGCTGTAATTGTACCAGCCTGCACCTCTTCCTCTGGCAGCTCATTCCATACTCTCACCACCCTCTGAGAGGGGGCAGAGGTGGGTACAGTGGCTATCATCAAGGAGAAAGTGCAAGAAAAACTGAATGGCATGAAGCTGGATACATTACCTGGGCTAGATGGATTACACCCCAGAGTTGTAAGGGCGATAGCTAAAGAGATAGTGGAGGTTTTAGTGCTGATCTTTCAGGAATTGTTAAAGACAGGGAGGGTCCCAGAGGACTGGAAATTGCTAATGTGACACCCTGTTTAAAAGCGAGTAAGGCAAAAAATGGAAAATTACAGACCAGTTAGCCTAACCTCAGGTGTGGGTCAGATCCTGGAATCCATCGTGAAGGATGAGATTTTTGAATACTTGGAAGTGTATGGTAAATAGGGCAAAGTCAACATAGTTTCATCTAGTTTTGCCAGGTACAACCTCCTCTTGAATTCTTTTGAGGAGGTAACAAGGAGGTTAGACCAAGGAGAACCAATGGGTGTTATCTACCTGGACTTCAAGAAATTCTTTGAGAAGGTGTCACACAGGAAGCTGCTGGGTAAGATAAGGGCCCATGGTGTCAAATGCAAAAGGTGCTAGCATGGAGAGAAGCTTGGCTGTTTGGCAGAAAGCAGAGGGTCCTTCTCAGGATGGCAGCTGGTGACAAGTGGTGTTCCGCAAGGCTGTGTTGGGACCATAACTTTTCACTTTATACATTAACGATCCAGATGAAGGAACTGGGGGTGTTCTGGCTCGGTTTGCAGATGATACAAAGATAGGTCAAGGGAGAGGTAGCATTGAGGAGGCGGGGAGGATTCGGACAGATTAGGAGAGTGGGCAAAGAAGTGGCAGATGGAATACAATGTGGGAAAGTAGGAGGTCATGCACTTTGGTAGGAAGAATAGGGGCATGGACTATTTTCTAAATGGTGAGAAAATTCAGAAGTCTGAAGTGCAAAGAGACTTGGGAGTTCTAGGTAAACTTGCAGTTTGAGTCAGTAGTTAGGAAGCCAAATGCAATGATGGCATTTACTTTTAGAGGACTTGAATATAAAAGCAGGGATGTACCTCTGAGGCTCGATAAGACTCTGGTCAGACCACATTTGGAGTATTGTGCGCAGTTTGGGCCCCATATCTCAGGGAGGATGTATTGGCCCTGGAGCATGTTCAGAGGAGGTGCACAAGAATGGTCCCAGGAATGAGAAGCTTAACATATGAAGCACATTTGAGGACTCTGGGTCTATACTCGATGGAGTTTAGAAGGATGGCAGGGTTCTAGTTGAAATATACAGAATACGGAATGGCTTGGACAGAGTGGATGTTGGGAAGATGTTTCCATTGGTCGGAGATTCTAGGACCCAAGGGCACAGCCTTGGGGTAAAGGGAGTACCTTTTAGGATAGAGATAAGGAGAGACATTTTCAGTGCGAGAGTGGTGAATCTATGGAATTCATTGTCGCAGAAGGCTGTAGAGGCCAGGTCATTGAGTATATTTAGGACTGAGGTAGATAGGTTCTTGATTGTAAAGGGGATTGAGAGTTACGTGGAGAGAGCAGGAGAATGGGGTTGAGAAACTTATCAGGCATGATTATATGGTGAAGCAAACATGATGGGTTGAATGGCCTAATTTCTGCTTCTGTGTCTTATGGTCTTAAATGAGCAATTGATGACTCTTTTTCAGATCGACAATGGTCATCTTGAATGGCAGAGCAGGCTGCCCCAACTGGGCTCCTCCTTAATCGTTCCTTAATCGTATGTCCATAGGTCATAGCAAGGAGCAGAGATGCATTGAAGGAGCAGAAATAATTACAATGGAGAGAAAACATTGGGGAGGTGACAGCGATGGAGGTTATGCTGATTGTTATGACACTGGGTAAACCGCTCTGCTAATTTAATCCCAACACACACACCTTGTGCCATAATCTGTTAAATTTTGAGCAGCAAAGAATTATCCCAGAGGTCATTATTTAATGGAAAATTGACAGTTGTATTCTTTAAGTCCAACAGAGAGCATTAACACAACAGCTATTTACAACTCCTTTCTCTTAAACCTATCTTTTACCTCCTAATTTACAATACTGGTCCAAAACATTCCCTCTTAAATTTGTGGCGAAATCTGTTTCAAACCCAGTTATGGTATTCAGGTGTCGAACTTTCTCTGTAGGTTCCTTGGGTCAACTTTGGTGTTTTGTACAAATTTCTTAGAGACAGGTACCTTTCAGAAAGTTATTTGGCTAGTAGTCAGTTTGTTGGCACTTGTTGCTGTTCTCCACCAACTATTCAAATTGTCCAATTTTATACCCCAGAACATCTGATCATTTCATTGGTTTGATGTCATCCCAAACAGTAAAATTCAAATTCAATTGGATTTTGGTATCTGGGGCATAATTTAAATTTGTTTTTGTTCCATGGCAACTCATCTGCACTATTGGTTTCACAGTCAAATGTTACATTTTAAATTCTTCTGCACTCTCTATGCCTGCAATCGGTCCTTGCCAGCTTTTCAACTCTCTTAAAGGTACAGTACCTGCGTACACTCCATAACATGAGGGAGAGGGGTAGATGAGGATCGTGTGTGCAGAGTATTGCTTTTGAAGTGTGGTGTCATTTCTAGTCAAGCGACAAAGCCATTTCTGTCACATCAAGGTACAACAAATGGTAATGAGGCAGGCAGCTAGATTATTTGCAATAGTTGGTCGGTTAACCTGCCTTTGGGTCTCTGGGCTGCATTGCTCATGAGTGTTATAGATGCAGGTTTGTCTATGGTGTTCAAAAGGGGATTGGCTCATTGTCTGAAGAGCAATTGCAGAGCTATAGAGAGGAGGGACCAGATGAGTTGCTCCTATGGTGGGGCAGCATGGATGTTAGGGACTGAATTGCCGCCTCCTGTGCTGTAACTGTTTTATTCTATTAAAAATGTGAAAGATCTCGTTGGGATGCTTGCCCTGAAGTTAACTGGATACAATTCAATATGTTGCAGTGATGTTTATTTTTCCTGCTTCTTTTAGCATCATAGAATTGCTATAGTGCCGATGGAGGCTATTCGGCCCATTGAGTCTACACCGCCCTTGTGAAGAGCATCCCACCCTATTCTGTAACTCCACACTTGCCATTGTTAACCCACCTGGCCCGCACATCTCTGCACTCTATGGGTAATTAGCATGGCCAGTCAACCTAACCTGCACGTCTTTGGACTGAAGGAGGAAACTCACGCAGACACTGGGAGAATGTGCAAACTCCACACAGACGGTTGCCTGAGAGTGAAGTTGAACCCTGATGCTGTGAGGCAGCAATGCTAACCACTGGTTTGAGAGTTGTCCAAGATCAAACTGCAAATGTTGACATGCCCTACCCTGATGACATTTTGATGTGAAGATAAGGTTTAACCTTTTCAAACTTTTGCAGTGAGTCAGTTTGTGCAGCTGTTCGGTTCCTTTCATTACCCTGACTGAGCAATGTTTTCATCTGCATCAAGTCCTTTTAGTTCACACCTTGTTGACAGCTGTGCGGTTTCCTTCTGTAGCTAATGTATTGCAGGGAGTGTTAATGTGAGCTTGGATTAGCACAAAGGAGGGTGTGTAACATTGTCTAAAACAAAGGACTGCAGATGCTGAAAGTCTGAAACAAAAGCAGAAATTACTGGAGAAACTCAGTAGGCCTGGAAGGAAAGAGGCGTAACTTGTTTTCTAAATTGAGAAGAGTTTAGGGAATCTGATGCGCAAAGGGCTTTGAGAGCCATAGTTCAGGATTCCCTTAAGAGTAACACACAGGTTCAGCTGGCAGTTAGGAAGGCAAATGCAATGTTAGCATTCATTTGAAGAGGGGTAGAATGCAGGAGCAGGGATGTACTGCTAAGGCTGTCTAAGGCTTTACTCAGACCGCATTTGGGATATTGAGTAATTTTGGGTCCCCTTTCTCAGGAAGTGTTAGGTTCTTTCCCCAAGGTTTCACACACAAGCTGCAATTCGCACACACCAACTTCTGCAAACAATTAAAGTTTATTAAAGACTGTACAAGCTAGGTGATCCCCACCGCCCCCCCCCCCCCCCCCAACCCCCCTTGACATTCTTCAACGGTCGTGTGAAGGTGAGTCAAATTGAGGCCTTGAATAAAGGAAAGACACCCCTGTAATACAGATCAGTCGGTAATGCTCACAGGTACTCTGGCCACTCCCTGCCCCCATAACCACGTTACCCCAGATGAGGTCATCCTTGGAGATAATGGAAATGTAAATGCCCTAATCCTGGGGAATTGTTCTGCAAACAATTTTCTGAGTGATTCTCCAAGACGATGTAGATGTGATATGTCCTAGCTTCGGGGTGGCCCTACAAAGGAGTTCTGGTTCCGCTACTTTCCCGGACAATGTAGGTGTGATATACTTCGGTATCGGGGGGGGGATGATCAAGCAAATGAATTTGATTAGCTGGGGGTTGGCTATGAAAGTATTTCTGAATGGAAGGGGCTGAATGAGAGTTGAATTTGATAATAGCAGTAGGAGAGTAGTAAATAGCTGCCCAAATGAAGTGGGAGATAGTGCAGTTTCACCCTTAAGATTACATTAATGTCCAGAGAGAGGGTACAATTTAATTTTCTAACATTACAGAAGGATGGACTGGCCTTGGAGGGAGTTTACAAGAATGATCCCAGAAAGAAGGGCTTGTCAGTATGAGAAGCGGTTGAGGACTCTGGGTCTGTACTCGATGGAGGTTAGAGGATGAGGTGGGGGGGGGGGGGGGGGATGTGATTGAAACCTATAAAATACTGAGTGTGGATGTGGAGAGGATGCTCCTACTTGTAAGAGAGACTAGGACCCAAGAGCGCAGCCTCAGAATGAAGGGATGACCATTTAGAACTGAGATGAGGAGAAATCTCTCCAGCTAGAGGGTGGAGAATCTGTTGGACTCATTGCGCAGAACACTGTGGAGGTTAAGTCTTTCAAGTGTACTTAAGACAGTGAGAGAGGCTCTTGCTTTGTGGGGGGGGGGAGCGGGGATCAAAGATTACAGGGCGAAGGCTGGAGAATAGGATGGAGAAACATCGGGCATCATTGAATGATGGAGGAGACTTGATGGGCCGATTGGCCTAAATCTGCTTCCGTAACTTTCCTAAAGGTGCATGAGTGTACCAGATGGGTTATTCTGATAGTTGACAACACTTTCATGATCATCACTAGATTACTTCAGTTTGTATTGATTTCAATATCTGCTGTAGCTGGATTAGCAGAGTCCCCAGAATATTCCTTGACACTCTAGATTAATAGTCTAGCAATGCTGTCTCCTCCAAACCAATTGTAACTGTTAGGAGTCTCCACCTCATCACCCCCTCATTTTCTTTCTAATGAGGAAAGAGGCCATCTTGTACATCTTTTTCAGGTCTGGTCAGCATCATTGTTCCTTTTGTGCCCTTCCCATCTATTTGAAAGGTAAGTTTCAAATTCTGTATGGCTTGTCAAGGTCAGGTAAGTATTGTCCAGTGACTGAGGGCTCACCTGCTCCTTTGTAATATGTTGCCTCGTGCTCACCTGAGAGGACCGTGATTTAACACGTCATTCCAAAAGGCAGTACAGATATCCTGTTTTCTGAGGGTAGAGCATTCCTCTGAAACTGTTTGTTAGCTGAAATGGTGTAAAGCGAAGAAGCAATTACCATTAATTTATATGGAATAGTTTTTGAGCTTTTTCAGACCCAAAATACCAAATAACACTAAACCGAAACTAATACTAACATTGTAGTAAAGGCCGTTGGAGGTTGGGGTGGTGTACATTAGGACACCTCTTGCTAATGGACACACAAAATAAATCGAGATGAAGCATGGATGCTCACAGACACAGTTCAAAGCTATGGCGGCTTGATGCTGAGTGTAGTTCCTGGGGAAGGCACCATACTTGCTGCACACGCTTTCTCGTAAAAGCGAAGATCTTCTTTCGGTTAGCGAAAGCAGGTACTAAAGTGGGTCTTTCGTCAAAGCGATTTGGCGTAAAGCAAATGTTCTGAAAGCAGGGGATACCTGTACCTCTGACAGCACAGCACTCCCTCTTCAATGCAGTGGAGCATCAGCCTGGCTATTTGTGCTGAAGGAGAAGAATTTGAACCCACCTTGACTCAAGGTGAGGTTGATGTTCATTGGTGGAGTATGGCTCACACCTTTGGGAGTGTGACTTTGGACGAATTGGCAAATCAGCAAATTCTGTGCCTTTTTTTGCATCTGACTGTGCTAGGGAGTGTCGATTTTAAAAGGGACACCGTGACATGCCTCGGGGCAAAAATTGTCTCTTAGAAATTATGGGTAATGCTGACTGTTGGAAATATAACAAAGATCCGGCTATGAAACACTGGCAGACGGCATCATTTCTCCTCTTCCAGTAGTGGTTGGCTCTGAACCCTATCAGTGTTTACAGCTCTACCCTTGCCCCAGCACATGCATCAGAGGTCTCTATGCAGGACTGAAGCCAGTGGTCTCGATCTATATCACCGTCCCTGATGCTGAACACCACCCTCTATCGACCAACAACTCATGGGGTAATAGTGCTCAGTACTGGGAGGAGGCTCGAGGATAGAGATCAGGAGAGGTAGCTATTGGCGAGTATGTAGAGTGCCACATCTTGCGAGCCCATGCCCTGAATTCCCAGTGGACAGAAGAGCAACATTCAATGGCATTGCCATCACTGAATCCCCCAATGTCAGCATCCATGGAGATCTCCACTACCCAGAAACTGGACTGGGTCAGACGTGTCAGCATAATGGCTGAAGCATCATGTGGACCAAGAAAACAGCTCACCATCATGTTAAGAGGAGAGATTGGTTCGACTGGGCCTGTACTCACTACAGTGTAGAAGGATGAGGAGGCATCTGATTGAAATGTGTAAAATTCTAATAGGAATGGACAGACTAGATGCAGGGAGGGTGTTACCCCTGCTTGGGAAGTATAGAATCAAGAGTTAGAGCCTTGGGTTACAAAATAGACCATTAAGGACTGAGATAAATAAACAATTCTTCACTCAAAAGGTAGTGAACTTGTGGAATTCTCTACCACAAAAAGCTATGGAAACCAGGTCATTGAATATATCCAAGAAAGACATTGATAATTTTTCAGATATTTCAATGGATCTAGAGGTGGTGAAAGTGGGAATATTGCATTAAGATAGCAGATGAACTCCTGGTTTTGAGGTTCCTTCAGTGCAATCTATTGAATGTGGACATTGCCAATAATGACCTCATTACAAAAGTAAATTGTAAGAAAACGTGTAAACGTTTGCAGCCATAGAATGCAACATAAAATGCTTTAGTCTTTCAGCAAAGCACTTCTTCAGAGGCAAGGCACTGAAAACCCTGGAACTCACTACTCTGGCTAGGCTGAGGTCAAATGAAAAATCTCAAACTGAGACTGTGGAATGAGGTTAGGAAAGTGGAATCGAGATATGTAAATGCTTTTATTTCTTTGGTACGTGGATGTGTGTATTGCTGGCTGAATAGTGTTCATGGGCCTTAAGAAGGTGATAATAAGTTTTACCCCATCTTGAGCCACTGCAGTCCATATGATGTGGGTTCATTTCTCTTCTCCCCTAGCTCTCCCTGGCCCCCACCCTACTCTCCTCTACCCACCTGTCCTCTTCTCTTCCCACCCCACCCCTTCTCTATTCTCCCCTAACCACCACACACTCACTAACCCCACTCACCACCCCCTGGGAAAGGATGACAGTGAACATCAGGCATGCTTCAGTCATATTGAAGGAATAAGTTTGATGGGCTGAAAGGCCTCTGCTTGTTCTGAAGTTCTGTAAGACATGCAATTTGTCAGCAGAGAACCAGCTTTGAGTTTCAGTACCTGACGGTTCATGTGAAGGGTGCAAACGTGCCCTGGGGTGAGGGAGGTGTGTGTGTGTGTGTGTGTGTGTGTGTGTGGGGGGGGGGGGGGGGGGGGGGTGTACCTGTCAGGCTAATTAACCCACCTCTCCCTTGGGTATATTGATCCCAATGATAAAAATACATTGTAGTCATTCAAAGCCCTGACATTGTCTGGCAGCTGTGCAGGGTATGACACATTGACAAGGCATTGAATTTAATTCCTTGCTGTTGTCAGCCTTTTGCAGGTTTCTATGGAGTGATTCAACGTGGAATTTGACGTAGGCTCCAAGCTGATGTAACGTTGCAGTGCTGGGGGTGTGGGGCATTGCTGCGTTTCCATTTAAACATGTTAACTACTTTGACAAGAGGCATTTGGTACAAAAGTAAGCTGAGTTTGGTGGGAGCCTGAAATGGCTACTCTGGCCCAGAGCCCTCTGGGTTGTAGTGAGGTTGTGGAATGGTCAACCAAGCCTCCTCATGTAGCATGCACATCTCCGTGTCAAAAGGTTGCAGCTTTGACTCTGACCTTGGAGAAGTTGAACATTAAATCTTACCTCATGCTCCAATTTGCCATTTCACTCTGCCATATTGTTTTCCTAAATTAATTCATGGAATGTGGGTGTCGCTGGGCACCCTTGTTTCCCATCCCTAATTGCCTCTTCAGAAGGTGTGATGTGGAGTTCCCAGTATTGGATGGAGGTAGGATAAAGTCAGAAGTCACGCGGCACCAGGTTATGGTCCACCAAGTTTATTTGAAATTGCAAGCTTTCAGAGCGCTGTTCCTTCATCAGATGAAGTCACTTCAGCTCACGAAGGAGCGGCACTCAGAAGTGTAATTTCAAATTGGACTATAACCTTCAGAAAGTGGTGCTGAGCAGTTCATGTAGTGGATTGTAGCGTCATGTAGTCACACAGCACAACAAACCCTTTGGTCCACGTAGTCCATGCCAACTATAATCCCAAATTAAACTAGTCTCACCTGCTTGCACTTGGACCATATCTCCAAATATTTTTTCTTCATGAACTTATCTAAATGTCTTTTAAACACTGTAACTGGACGTGCCTCCTCCGCTTCCTCTGGAAGTTCATTCCATTCACGAACCACTGTCTGCATTTTAAAAAATACAAAACTGTCCCTCATGATTTTTCTAAATTTTTCTCCTCTCATTTAAAAAATTTCACCCCTAGTCTTGAACTCCCATCCGAGGGCAAAGACACCTGCCATTCTCCTTATCTGTACCCCTCATACGGTCACCCCTCAACCTCCTAGTTCCAGTGGAAAGGGTCCCCAGTATCTCCCTTTAACTCAAACCCTCCAGTCCCAGCAACATCCTGGTAAATCTTTTCTGAACCCTTTCCAGCTTAATATTCTTCCTATAGCAGGACGACTAGAATTGTGCTCAGTATTCCAAAAGTGGCGTCTCTAATGCCTTGTACAACCTCAACATGATGTCCCAGCTCCGATACCCGGTGGTCTGGGCACTGAAGGCAGGTGTGCTAAATGCCTTCTTAACCACCCTGTCTACCTGTGACCACATTTCAATGGACTATGCACCTGAACCCCAACGTCACCCTTCTTCATAAGCCCCTGATGAAGGGCTTACGCCTGAAACGTCAATTCTCCTGCTCCTCAGATGCTGCCTGACCTGTGCTTTTCCAGCGCCACACTCTGGACTCTGATCTCCAGCATCTGCAGTCCTCGCTTTCCCTACCAATAACTGTATAACTCCTACCCTTGACTGTTTTACCAATATGCAATATTCCTCATTAATACAAATTAAAATCCACCTGCCGCTCCTCAGCCCAATTGATCAAGATCCCTTTGTAGTCTTAGATCTGCCATCCTCAACTGGTTTGGCCGACAGCAATGTGATTGATCCCTTACCTGTCCATTTGAAATGGCCCAAACAAGCCACTTGATTCAAAGACAAAAAGGGATGGCAACAAATATGGCCTGATCAGTCAGTCCAATCGATACTCAAGTGAGTGAAACCTTCCCAAGATGGTGGTGTACACTGAACCAAATCTGTCAAGTTGCCATAGTCTTACCTTACTATAAGGCTGTTTTTTTAGATTAGATTAGATTAGATTACTTACAGTGTGGAAACAGGCCCTTCGGCCCAACAAGTCCACACCGACCCGCCGAAGCGCAACCCACCCATACCCCTACATTTACCCCTTACCTAACACTACGGGCAATTTAGCATGGCCAATTCACCTGACCTGCACATCTTTGGACTGTGGGAGGAAACCAGAGTACCCGGAGGAAACCCACGCAGACACTGGGAGAACGTGCAAACTCCACACAGTCAGTCGCCTGAGGCAGGAATTGAACCCAGGTCTCTGGCGCTGTGCTAACCACTGTGCCACCGGGCCGCCCATAATTCTCTCATTAGAGAGAGAGAGAGAGAGATCCGGTGATGTGAATTGAACCCACGTTGGCATCACTCTGCTTTGCAAACCAACCGTATAGTAAACTGAAGTAAACACTGCGTAGCAACATTGGATTATGTCATTGTATGCAAATTTCCATGAGTTATTGCTTTGCGTTGAAGAGAATAGGCCAGACAACTTTGAGGCATTTTTTTTTCCGTGTTGCAAGCTTAAACTTTGAGTAATCTCTCTAACATTGTATAATGATAAGTAGACCTTCCACTCACCCCAACATTGAGAGCTATTGACGTCATTGCTTTTCCATTTGTAATGCACCCTTTTTTCCAGGATTTATGAGCTTTCTAGTTATTGTATTCAGAAGATTAAAGTAGAACAGTTATTTAATCTCTAATGTCCCACCTCTTGCACATGTGATGTCCAGACTCTACCAGGTGTGGGTGAAATGAGAAAAGATGCACATGTTTAATTTTCAAGCACTAGCTAATCTCCCCTGTGGCTGCTCACTGCAATTACCTCTGAACTCGCTTATGGCTGTGATGGTTTCATAATTTGAAACCCTTTTGCTGCTTATAAGCTTGTCAGCTGTGTCCCAGGATAGCAGTCTTGCAGCCAAGACAGAAAGCTGTGGTTTCAAGGTCCACAGTTCAGCACTTCATCTGGAGCAGTACCAATGGAGTGCTGTATTGCTGAGAATCTAATCTAATTTCTTCAATGAGACACTAAATCGAGACCCCCCACCCCGGTCTGTCCAGATGGAGATAAGACCTCCTGCCAGGTTCCTAGCAGAGTGAGAAAGATATCCTGACATCAAGAATCAACGTTTATCCTTTGAGCGGTATCACCAAAACAGATAATCTGGTGGTTATCACATCATAGTGTTATAGATTTACAGCACAGAAACAGACCCTTTGATCTAACTAATCTGTGCCAACTAGATATCCTAAATTAACCTAGACCCATATCCCTCCAAACCTCCTTTATTCATGTACCCATCCAGATGCCTTTTAAATGTTGTAGTTGTTCCAGCTTCCATCATCACCTCTGGCAGCTCGTTCCATACACTCTCTACCCTCTGTGTGAAAAGTTGCCTATTAGGTTCCTTTTAAATCTTGCCCCTCTCACCCTTAGACCTATGCCCTCTAGTTTTGGATTCTCCCACCCTGGGGGAAAAGACCTTGGCTATTTACCCTAACCATGCCCCTCATGATTCTATAAGGTCACCCCTCAGTCTCCAATGCTCCAGTGAAAACAGCCCCAGCCTATTCAGCCTCTCCATATAGCTCAATCCCTCCAACCCTGGCAACATCGTTGTAAATATTTTCTGAACCCTTCCAAGTTTCACAGCATCCCCTCGCAGGTGGAGCAGGATTGAATGCAGTATTCCAAAAGTGGCACATTATGATCTGTAGGAGCTAGCTGTGTGCAAATTGGCTGTCACAAATTCTAAATTCTAACAGTGACGGTACTCCAAAAGATATTTAATTAGCTGCAGAGTACAGAGAGAGATCTATATTGTGTGGTGGAATGAAAGGTGCTATATTAATGAAGCCTGTATTTTATTTTAGTAAACAGTGGGTTCTAGTTTGTATTCAGCATAAATGAGGATTCGTGATTGGTGGGATACTTTTTATTGCAGTCGTCAATATTAGATGATATATCAGAGGATTGATCATCACAAATGCATTAAAAGAATAGGAAAAAGATTGCCTTTAGTGAGAGAGTTCCAGGGTTTTTGGTTATAGAGTTGTGGGTTTGGAAGCTGCTGTCAAAGTGTCTGCGTGGGTTTCCTCCGGGTACTCTGGTTTCCTCCCACAGTCCAAAGATGTGCAGGTCAGGTGAATTGGCCATGCTAAATTGCCCATAGTGTTAGGTAAGGGGTAAATGTAGGGGTATGGGTGGGTTGCGCTTCGGCGGGTCGGTGTGGACTTGTTGGGCCGAAGGGCCTGTTTCCACACTGTAAGTAATCTAATCTAATCTAATCTAATCTAAAAAAACAGCCTTATAGTAATGTAGCGAGATGCTACATTAAGTCTTGTAAGCTGCTCCCATTGTGCATCGGAAGTGAAGGGAGTGGTGGATGGGCTGCTATGTTGTGAACAATATTGAGCTTCTTGTGTTGTTGGAGCTGCACTCATCCTGGGCAATTGGGGAGTATGCCAACACACTCCTGACTTGTGCCTTGTAGATGGTGGACAGGCCCTGAGGAGAATTACTTGCAAGATTCTTAGCCTCTGACCTGCTGTTGTAGCCACGTATTTATGTAGCTAGTCCAGCTCAGTTTCTGGTCACTGGTGACCCCCAGGTTTTAACAGTTGGGGAATACAGCAGTGGGAACACTATTGAATGGACAGTTATGTGTAGACTGGTATATTAACCTGTCCTTGGCAAACTGAATGAAGGGATCTTCATTATGTTCAGAATCTGGTTCCACCTGACCATGGACCCCCCCCCCCCCCCTCTCTCTCTCTCTCTACTGTCGTCCCCTCACCAGCTCTCCCTTCAGAATCCCTCCCAGGGTGGAGGGAGATAGTGGGAAGAGAAGACCCTGAGTGTCAGAGATGTTCACCTGGGGATCAACAAGGAGGAGTCAAAGATTAGAAAAAAGGAAATGGGTTCATCAGCAATTAAACCTGAATTGAAGATTGTGTGGTATTGTGTTAATGCCACTGGGCTAATAATTCAGCATCCCATGCAAGTGCTCTGGCACATGGGTTCAAATCCCACCATAGATTCTGGTGGAATTTAAGTTCAGTGAATGTATACAATTTAAGAAAAATCAGGGAAAGCCTTCGTGATGGTTACCATGACACTGTCATCAATAGTTCTTTTTAAAAAAAAGTCTGCTTCACTATGAGGGGGTGGGAAAGGGTGAGATTAGGCTGTTCATTTTGATGATCAGCCAAGATGATGAATGGCAGAGCAGGCTTGAGAGGTTGAATGACCTACACATGATCATATCTTTTATCTTTCTAGCGTCCATTAGGGAAGGAAATCTGCAGTCCCTATCTGGTCTGGTTTACATGTGACTGCAGACCCGCAGCAATGTGGTTGACTCTTAATTGCCCTCATAGATGGCTCCCCGTGGACCATGCAGTTCAAGGGCAGTTAGGGACAGGAAACAGTTACTCCCCTTGCCCAGTGACACCTTCATCCCAATAAAAGATTTAGAAATTGGGTGACACACTGTGGAATTTGATCAGAATGTATCAGAGTCAGTTACTTGTGTATCTGAAGGGTAAGTGTGAGGGGGTTGTTTTTGATGTACTTAAGTCTTGCGCTTGTTCATTTAAAAAAAAATAAATCATTTTTATGTTGATTGGCAAGAGCTGTGCTGCTGGGTGGTCACAGCTACTGAATAGAAGCTCAGATTTTTCCAAGTATTTATGCCTCCAGTCTCTATGTGGAAATGTGTCACTTGTCATGATGGGACTTGTTACAGCTTCACCATGGAATTATAATTAACCAAATTGTCAACTTGGCAATTATGTAATATAATATTGTAATTCCATTTTGTTTTCTTAATTCGTGGGATGTATATGTCAGATGTCAGCCCGGACATGAGTGGAAAATGGGTGAACCCTGGTTGGCTATCTGCTTATGACTGGGTTCGGCTGAAGTCTCCGGTTTCGTGCTTTCAGCAGGATGGAGGGTCAATCTTTTCGGGAGTGAAGAAACCCAAATTTGGAAAGAAATTGGAATATGATATTACACACACTGATTAGTCTACTACTGGAATCTAGACTGACTACTGAAGCAGGAACTAAGATGTGCAACTTTGCTTTGTGGAGAGTTTATTGACTTTATAAGTCTAACAGCTCTCGTACAACCCAAGTGATCCCAGCAGTCTTCTGTTGGGATATTTTAAATCAGAAATGTAATGGTGTACCACTGGAACAGGTGGAACTTGCCTTCTGTCCCTGAGATAGGGACAGTACTACTTCACCACAGAACCCTTAATCTCCCATATTTTTAAAAGACGTTTTCCATTTTCTAATCAACCTGTTTGGAAATGCTATCATACATCTCTGGGATAGAATGGGATTACACACCTGGTTCAGAGGTAGGGACATTACAAGAGCCCTTTTAAGTCTCCTATTTACATTTTTGAGTAAATGAGAATCAAATGGGCAAATTAACTAATTGGCAATGCCTTAAAAGGTACACTAACAAAAATAAATCTTTAAGGGAGATGTAGTTAATCGGGTTAAGATGCTCAGTCTGGAGTTGATTATGCATAGGCTTAAGGTGAGAGGAAAGATTTAAAAGGGACCTAAGGGGCAGCTTTTTCATGCCACGGGTGGTGTGCATGTGGACTGAGCTGCCAGAGGAAGTGGTGGAGGCTGGTACAATTACAGCATGTAAAAAGGCATCTGGATGGGTATATGAATAGGGAGGACATGGACTAAATGCTGGCAAATTGGACTAGATTAATTTGGCAAATCTGGTTGGGCATGGGTGAGTTGGACTGAAAGGTCTGTTTCCGTGCTATACACCTCTATAACTCTGACTCTATGCACTCCAGTCCCTGTGATGCCCACTGGTTGTGGAAGACTTCAAGTTCACAATGGCGATCATGTATTTCCCCCTCCATGGAGAGCATGACCCGTTGAATTCAATTTGTATGTACTGAAGGAGAATTGATACCTATTATGAGTGGCTAGCACTGCTGCTTCACAGCACCAGGGACCCGGGTTCGATTCCAGCCTCGGGCGATTGTCTGTGTGGAGTTTGCACGATCCCCCCCCCCCCCCCCCCCCCCCGGTGTCTGCCTGGGTTTCCTCCGGGTGCTCCAGTTTCCTCCCACCGTTCAAAGATGTGCAGATCAGGGTGAATTGGCTGTACTAAATTGCCCATTGTGTTCAGGGATGTGTAGATTAAGTGCATTATTCAGGGGTCAATATAGGGTAGGGGGAATGGGTCTGGGTAGGTTGCTCTTCAGAGAGTCAGTGTGGAGTTGTTGGGCTGAAGGGCCTGTTTCCACACTGTAGGGATTCTAAAATCTGTTTCGCTGAATCATACAATTAACAAGATATAATATCAAATTGAATCTTGACATCTTGAATCAAGAGTTCAATCAAATAAGTTGGGATGTTCTACTCCATTGATGTGTGAACTAATTCAGACTTCACTATATTAATAAGTTGAAATAAAGGTCTATGTAAATTTATTTGGAATTGTAACTTTTAATTTTTAAAAATTCTTTCATGGGATGAGAGCATTGCTGGCAAGACCATTAGTTATCGGCCGTCTATGGTTACTCTGAAGAAGGTGGTAGTAATGAGCTGCTGTCTTGAACCACTGCAGTCCTTTGGCTATAGGGATACCCACAATGCTGTTGGCAAAGGCACTCTTCAATTTTGACCAAGGTGAGGGGACAGCAATATTTTTCTAAATCAGGATGATGATTGGCTTGGAGAGGGACTTGCAACTTGGTGGTGTTCCCATGTATCTGCTGCCCTTTGTCCTTCGAGATGGTAATGGTTGTGGATTTGGATGGTGCTATCAAAGCAGCCTTGACATATCGCTGCCATGTGTCTTATAGATGGTATGCATTGCTGCTGCTGACTGTCAGTGGTGGAGGGAGTGGATGTGGTGCCAGGCAAGTGGGCTTCTTTGTCCTGGATGGTGTTGAACTTCTTGAGTGTTGTTGGAGTTGCACTCATCCAGGTTGTGACTCATTACAATCCTGACCCATGCCTTGTCGATGGTGGTCAGGTTTTGGGAAGTCAGGAGGTGAGTTACTTAATATTCCTAACCTCTGGCCTGCTCTTAGAGCTACAGTGTATATGCAGTTTGGCTGTCTAATCGATGGAGACTTCTGGGTGTTGCTGATGGGGGATTTGGTGATGGCTAGTGATGTCATTGACCATCAGAAAAAGATGATTAGATTCTCTCTTGTTGGAAATAGTCTGGCCCTTGTGTATTGAGGTTGTCCCTTGCCACTTCAACCTCTGTGTTATCCTGGTCTTGCTGTACCTGAGCATTGTCTGACTTGGTGCCTTGTGTGTTACCAATTCTACGTGGGGGGAAGAAGCTTCTGAAGCAAAAAGAAAGTTGTGAACTTTTGTTCCAAAGTGATGTCAGTTTATTAAATCTTGAGTGCCTGTCTTAATGCTCATCCGTGAACAGTCTTGTCAGAAGATGAAATGGAAGAGAACCTGAGAATTGAGCATTGCCATTTGAGCAGATTGTGCCTGTGGCTAAATGCCACTCCCTCTAGTGTGTTAGAAATCTTTGTTAGCAACATTAGTGACAGATAAATTAACTTCAAAGTTGTGAAATTGAGAGCTGAATTGGGGTGGGAAAGTTAATAGGAATGTAACTCCAAGTTCTGATGCTGTTACCTTCATAAACGGAATGTAAATCTTTCAGTGGCATGTTTATTGAATTACTCATGGCTGTGTGGTTCTCAGTCTCTGCCAAGTGAACTGAGATTTGCTTGAATGGGATTCTAACCAGTAGCAGCTTGTTCATTTGCTAATTTAGGCAGTGGATGACTAATGGCACAGTGGATAGTGTCCCTGTCTCTGACCCAGAAGCTCCAGGTTTGAGTTCCTCTCCAGGACTTTGGTTGAGGGAGGTACATCCAAGATGCAGCCAAATAGGCTGCATTATCAATTTGCAAATCTCTCCTGATGTGCCCTAATGCAGGTGATAAAAATGAGAGATTCCTGGGTCAGGCATACGATGGAGACGCTGGCAATGTAGGGGTCCTGGGCCTGTCCACTCCACAACTACCGCTTTCCTTTTTTTTTCCTTCTTTTTCCTTCCGGTCTGCGGTGGTGAAGAAGGTGGCATCGTGGGGGAGGGCGGCCAGAGTGGGCCTTCTGGCGAGGCAGCGGCCTGTCCTGGCTGTGGAGCTGTGGACACCTAGTCACCGAAGTCGCGGAGTGGGGACTCCTGATTGTGTTAGGCCCAGAGCCAGAGTTTCCTGGTTATTGGCACGGCAGTGGGGAGAATATGGGTTTGGTATGGGAACCGAAGTCAGCAAGGCAGGCCCAGCAATGAAGAGATGGCACCTAGAATGGTGAGCCAGTGCAGGACTCGTGGTGGAAGGAGCGGGATGACAATGGACTCTTTCAGTTATATCTTTTTAGAGTGTTAGATATACAGCACGGAAACAGACCCTGTCAGATGGTGATAGTTGAATTCAATTTTAAAAAAATCTAGATTTAAGAATCAAATGATGACCATCAATCCATTGTTGGAAAAACCCATCTGGTTCACTATTGCTCTTTAGGGAAGGACATTCCAGAAGTAGATAGGTTTAGGGTGAGAGGCGAAAAATATTTAAAAAGGATCTAAGGAACAACTTTGGGTGGCACAGTGGTTAGCATTGCTGCCTCACGGCGCCAGGAACCTGGGTTCGATTCCTGCCTCACGGTGCCAGGAATCCGGGTTCGATTCCTGCCTCGTGGAGTTTGCACCTTCTCCCCGTGTCTGCGTGGGTTTCCTTCGGGTGCTCCGGTTTCCTAACACAGTCCAAAGATGCACAGGTCAGGGTGGATTGGCCATGCTAAATTGCCCATCGTGTTAGATGCATTAGTTAGGGGTAAATATAAGGTAAGGTAATGGGTGTGGGTGGGTCTCTCTTTGGAGGATCGGTGTGGACTTGTTGGGCCAAAGGGCCTGTTTCCATACTATAGGGAATTTAATCTCATCAAAATCTTTCGGTTCAACTTGTCCATGCTGAACACATACCCTAAATTAATCCAGTCCTATTTGCCAGCATTTGGCTCATATCTCTCTCAACCCTTTTCAATTCATATACCCATCCAGATACCATTTAAATGTTGTAATTGTACCGGCCTCCATCACTTCCTCTGGCAGCTCAGTTGCTGGCCCTGTGTGAAGCATTGCAGCCACCACATTGCTGACCTTGACACCCTTCCACATACTTTGTTTTAAAAATTCACTCCTAGGATTGCTGACTGAGCCAGCATTTATTGCTCACGTCTAATTGGCCCTTGAGAAAGTGCTAGTGAGCTGTCTCCTTGAGCAACACTGACGGACCAGGTCAGGATGATGACTGGAGAGCAGGTGGATGGTGGTATTTCCACGTATCTGCCCTTGTCCTTCCAAGTGGATGTGGTCATGGGTTTGGAAAGTACAGTCTAAGGAGTCTTGGTGAATTTCTACAGTACGTCTTGCAGACGGTACACACTGTTGCTACTGTGATGGAGGGATTTTGTACTTGGGACAAACCCGATCAAACGGCAGCCTTTGAATTACAGCAAATGGAACCAGAGATGTGCTGGTTGGTCAAATATTCTGGATAATCAAAAGGTCCGCATAACTGCAGTCAAACCTGGCCAAGCAAAAATTTGAGATATCAACATCTCTCAAAAAAAATTATATAAAAACATCAACACACCACCTCAAGTCAATGTAAAAGCACACAGCAAGTAGAAGAAATGTATACAGGGGCTTATACTTTATTTACATTGCGGTATTTGCCATTTGATAGGTGCTGGTTAAAATGAAGTTTACTGTACCATAGCTGGAGTGGTCCTAGCTAATCCAACCCAGGACAAGCCAGGGCACAAGTGTGGCCAACCCTTAGTCTTCTGCCCTCTGTTTAAAAACTCGTCATACTTGTGAAGAGAAAAACGACGCTTCACATTCCCGAAGAGTGGTGCTGTAATCATCTTCAGCTCAGCAAATGAGGAGGCTCATTGGCTTCACTCCCTCAAGCAAGTCGAACAAAGCCACTGCTCTGTGCGTTGTCAAGACCTCGCAGCTTATCTATCTTGGAGGAGCAAATTACTGCCATTACTGGAATCTGTGCTGAAAACAAAATACTGGAGATCACAGTGGGTCAGGCAGTATCCACGGAGAGACAGCAAGCTAACGATGACTCTTAAGAGCTGACATGAAGTATGGAGGGGATGTATTCTCTGTCGCCATGTCCTCTCTCTCCTCCTCCCATCCCAGTAGGATTATCTGTTCTTTCAAGATTGGCAGTTAAACACACCATTGTTCTGCCATCCCCACATTCCGATCACTTAATTCGAACTATCAAGACTCTTTGTCCCCCAGCCACTATTGCGTAAATGCTGCCCCCTTCACAAGTCACGTCAGCTCTGAAGAAGTCATTTGAGACTCGAAACTTTAGCTTGCTCCCTGTCTCCATGGATACGGCCTGATCTGCTGTGATATCCAACATTTTTTGTTGTATATCCTGGAACTGGGGCATTGTGAAATAGTAGGGCAAGTGCCTACACCCCTCTCTCTCTTTGTGCACGTCCAGCAATCTCACGTTGGGTGTGGCATCCCCACCTAGAACATTGGCTGACTCAACCATAACCAGGGAACACTGGGTGTGCCCATCCAGTGAGATATACAGCTTTCACAAGCAGCTTCATTTCAGTGAGGTTCATCCTTCAGCTACAAGCAGCTCCCTGTCCGCAGATGCTGAGTCTTGTCCGAGTCACCGATTCAAGAGTCCATTGAGCGTGCTTAATAACAGATTCAACACAGACATTTCCTGTCAGTTTACAAGACTCTCCATGTTGTAAGTCGTAGCAGATTCCTTGTGTGCTTATAGTTGTCAAAAAACCTTAACAGCGCAGTTACTGATCTAAAGGTGGTTGTTAGCAAGTATGTGTTTTTGTTTGGGTGCATGGCTCTTGTCCAAATCCCTTCTGATGCCAGAGGTTTGATATTACTGTTGTTTTCTTTTTCCTTCGATTATGTCTGGTGTTGAAGAGTCTGCCCCAGGCCCTTATTTAGATGGTGAATAGTCAGACATCCTGGGAGAGAATTATTTTCTTGGCAGCAAGGGCATCATGGAGCACTTTATTCTGACTCTCTTTATTGTGGCGTAGCCTGTTATTGGTACTCTAAGAAATGCCACAGATCATTCATGCATGGCAAGATCCCACAGACAGCTGGATGCTGCTACTCAAGCCAATTTGTTTGCACTGGTTGTGGAAGTACAAATATTGGCCCAGGATATTAACACAATGGCTCAGTGGTTAGCACTGCTGTCTCACAATGCCAGGGACCCGGATTCGATTCTAGCTTGGGTAACTGTCTGTTTGGAGTTTGCACGTTCTCCCCATGTCTGTGTAGGTGTCCCCGAGATGCTCTAATTTCCTCTCGCAGTCCAAAGGTGTGCAAGTTAGGATGGATTGGCCATGGGAAATGCAGGGTTAGGGTGAGATGGGTTTGGGTGGTATGCCATTAGGATGGTCAGTGTGCACTTGGTCGCCCAAATGACCTGCTTCCACATTGTAGAGTTTCTATGATTCTATATTAAAGAACATTCTCTCTTCTTCTTTTCCTCCCTCCACCTTTAGCCCTCTCACTGCCTGAATTATGTACTTTTGAGTCTGCAGCGGGTTATGGGGTGGCAAAGTGGTTCAGTGGTTAGCACTGCTACCTAACAGCACCAGGGACCCAGGTTCGATTCCACCTTTGGGCAACTGTGTGGAGTTTGCATGTTCTCCTTGTGTCTGTGTGGGTTTCCTCTGGGTGCTCAGGTTTCTTCCCACAACCAAAGATGTGCAGATTAGGGTAAATTGCCAATGCCATTCAGGAATGTATAGGTTACGTGTATTAGTCAGGGATAAATATAGGCTAGGAGGAATGGTTCTTGGTGGGTTACTCTTTGGATGGTTGATGTGGACATGTTGGGTGAAGGGCCTGTTTCTGTACTGTAGGGATTCTGTTATGAAATGTCTGACACCAGGATGAGAGTACAATCTACAAAGCTGTGGCTGAAATGTTCAACATTGGGAGTACTCCAGTGCTGAGTGTGTTTCACTCGAGAATCACGTGGTGCTGGACTACAGTTCATGAGGTGAGAGGTTGAGCAACATATAGGCATGTTGTATTCTGGAGCAATGGACAGTGGTAGGGGTCTCCAACAGATTTGCAAGTTGACACTTGAACTGTTTGGTCATGTTTTATGAGCTCTCCTTTGGCCTTCATGTACTGGAGTGGGCCTCAAACCCAGCACTCCTGGCTCAGAGGTGGGGATATTACCTATCATGCCACAGAATCTCTTAAGCACTTTGCAGGAATGTGTATGATTTGTGTTTCTGCTTGCAATTTTAGGGTCTCCGTATTACTGGATCAGCTGTGTCCCAGCAGCGCAGCTTACACACATAAAAGGATGACTGATGAACAGTTTGAGGTTGGCCCACCACCCTTGCACAATATATACCAAACTTTGTCAGGTAAGTCCACTGTTATTAGTGTGTGTTTGGAATGCAGCAAAGGTGGATGTGCCTCAGTTCAAGGTGATGTTCAGTAGAGTTGGTTGCCACCCCATGACAGGCTTTAGACACCAACGTTGACTCCACCAGATGAAGGAGCAGTGCTTGGCAAGCTTGTGACTTTTTAAAAAAAAAACCTGTTGGACTATAACCTGTTGTTGTGAGACTCTCTGGTTTTGTCCACCCCGGTCTGACATCGGCACCTCCCACGTCAAGGTCTTGCCATGTGACAGAGCGTTTTGCACTGAGATCTCGCTCCCTTACTTGCTGGTCTTGTTCTGTTTGCAAGTTTTCTGCAGTGCAGTCGGAGCTTGAACTTGTGCTGTCAGGTTAAATGCAACAAATGTGTGATGCCCTTAGCCATAATTGTCTTTCAGAATCTTCCTTTGTGTACTTAAAGCCTGATTTGCACTAATTGGAGGAGACTAATGTGTTAGAAATTATTGCTTAAGCAGCTGCATTCTTCAATACTCTGCAGTGTACAACAATGAGCTGTTATAGGGGCCATTGTGGTGTATGGTCTATGACGGGCTGTGTGAAAGCAAAGTACCCAACAATGGTACTTGGCGAAGGGGCTGACTATGCACCGCTCAGTAGTTGTTGCTTGTTCTTGGGTCTCCTCTATTCACCATCCAATGCCATCTGGACCACTGTTCTTGGCAGTGTCCCAGGAGGTTAACTGTGGGTCAGTGTGCAGTACACACCCCTCTGCGTTGCGTGGCTCAGGGTTCAAATCCCATTCTCCAGAACTTGAGTGCACCCATCCAAGACAATACTCGCATTCAAAACACAGTGCATCCTCTGAGGTTTCTAGAGTAGTTAGTACCTTAAAGGGTTAACCAACATCATTGTGATTGGGCGAAAGTGAGGACTGCAGATGCTGGAGATCAGAGTTAAGTTTAGATGCTGCTGGAAAAGCACAGCAGGTCAGGCAGCATCCAAGGAGCAGGAAAATAGACGTTTTGGGCAACAGCGGTGTTTCCTGATGAAGGGATTTTGCCCGAAACCTCGATTCTCCTGGTCCTCGGATGCTGCCTGACCGTCCTGTGCTTTTCCAGCACCACTTTAATCTTGACTCTGATCATTGTGATTGGCTGCACCCATCAGGACATTGGAGACTGATCCAGTGGAGGAATTAACCAGCTCAGTTGCTTTATAACAGTTGCTATTCTAACCTGTAAGACCAGTTCTGATGCTAAGTCACGTAGCTGACAGTGATGAGAGTTCACTGTTGGGTCAAACCTGATGCGTGATACTCTGGTGTCGCTCTGATGTAATGTAACTAGCTATCAAGTACCAAGGAATAAACCTAGTCCATTTGTCAACTTTAAACCTCGTTTCTGCTTAAGAGACTCTATGACTTTGACTTGGTGTGGGTATCCTGCTCCACTTTGTATTTGTAATCACTAAAACCATTTGGATTCATAGCAGAGAATCTATCCGCAGTATCTTGGGTGATTCTGGTGAGCACAACCTCAAAGTATCAGAGGGCTGGGTTTTTGCAGCACTTAGCTCTGTCTTTCACGTGAAAACAAAAAATCCCGCTTTGCAGAAGTGAAGGGGCATTCTTATTGTCCTGCTAAGGCGACCAAACAAAAGCATTATTTTGCCACTGCCAGATGTCCCGTTGTGCGAGCTTTCTGTGAACAAATTGGCTGTTTTGTTTCTTGCGTTAAGGCAGTGGCTGAACTTTGTGTTTCAGTGGCTATAAAGAATTCTGAGACGTCCAACAGTCGGAACAATCACAATATAAATGAAGTGTTTCTTTCTTTGGGGAGAGTCCACTGGAATCTGCACAGTGGGTTTTGAAAGGTTTAATCCTGAGGGTAGGTTGCTAAAGCTTGTGTAAAACAAAAAAAAATCAACCTGTTTAGAGATGTAGTTGCCCACCCTCTGGAGCAGGTGGGACTTGAACCCATGCCTCCCAGTCAAAGGGTAGGGACGCTACCACTGTGCAACAAAAGGGCCCCAGTCTGAGGTCAAGCGATCTCCCAGGCATGGACGGTAACCCAGGTCCCTCAGATTAAAGATTTTACGGTGGTCCAACTGAGCCACATGTGCTTGTGTTCCTTTGAATGCAGAGTTATAGAGTCATAGAGATGTACAACATGGAAACAGACCCTTCGGTCCAACCCGTCCATGCCGACCAGATATTCCAACCCAATCTAGTCCCACCTGCCAGCACCCGGCCCATATCCCTCCAAACCCTTCCTGTTCATATACCCATCCAGATGCCTCTTAAATGTTGCGATTGTACCAGCCTCCACCACTTCCTCTGGCAGCTCATTCCACACACGTACCACCTTCTTTGTGAAAAGGTTGTCCCTTAGGTCTCTTTTATATCTTTCCATCTCACCCTAAACCTATGCCCTCTAGTTCTGGACTCCCCACCCCAGGGAAAACACTTTGTCTATTTACCCTATCCATGCCCCTCATAATTTTGTAAACCTCTATAAGGTCACCCCGCAGCCTCCGCTCCAGGGAAAACAGCCCCAGCCTGTTCAACCTCTTCCTGTAGCTCAGATCCTCCAACCCTGGCAACATCCTTGTAAATCTTTTCTGAATCCTTTCAAGTTTCACAACATCTTTCTGATAGGAAGGAGACTGGAATCGCATGCAATATTCCAACAGCGGCCTAACCAACGTCCTGTACAGCCGCAACATGACCTCCCAATTCCTGTACTCAGTGCTCTGACCAATAAAGGAAAGCATACCAAACGCCGCCTTCACTATCCTATCTACCTGCGACTCCACTTTCAACGAGCTATGAACCTGCACTCCAAGGTCTCTTTGTTCAGCAACATTCCCTAGGACCTTACCATTAAGTGTATAAGTCCTGCTAAGATTTGCTTTCCCAAAGTGCAGCACCTCGCATTTATCTGAATTAAACTCCATCTGTCACCTCTCATCCCATTGCCCATCTGGTCCAGATCCTGTTGTAAGCTGAGGTAACCCTCTTCGCTGTCCACTACACCTCTAATTATGGTGTCATCTGCAAACTTACTAACTGTACTTCTTGAGCTCGCATCCAAATCATTTATGTAAATGACATAAAGTAGAGGGCCCAGCACCGATCCTTGTGGCACTCCCCTGGTAACAGGCTTCCAGTCTGAAAAACAACCCTCCACTACCACACTCTGTCTTCTTCCTTTGAGCCAGTTCTGTATCCAAATGGCTAGTTCTCCCTGTATGGATTAAGGAATGATTTATAAGGAGCAGTCCATTTAGGCATGATGTCAGGTAGTACTTGTCCAAAGAATAATGAAAAGCTGAAAAACAAAAATTGCCCGAAAAGAGTTTTTCGAGCCTGAAGGCGCAACTTAAAAGTACTAAAATGTCAAATTTTTAAAAACCGCAATGACTGCAGATGCTGTTAATCAGTAATGAAAACAGAAATTGTTGGAAAAGCTCAGCAGGTCTGGCAGCATCTATAGAGAAATCAGTTAGCGTTTTGGGTCGAGTGACCTTTCCTCAGAACATTTCTGCTGTGACTAGTCTCTGCCTGAATGTCACCGGACCCGAAACATTAACTCTGGTTTCTCTCCACAGATGCTGCCAGACCTGCTGAGCTTTTCCAGCTTTTTTCTATTTTTGACAGATTTTTAGTTGGGTTAAGGGATTTGGAACTATGGGTTGTAAAGGTGGATGCCAGCCATTATTCACTTCAGGGGATGAGTGGCCTTCTGCTGTTCATCATTGTGTGTGATGCACAGTACCAGGGTTCTGTGATTATGAAACTGCTCTTTAGGGATGACGAGGCCTGGGAACCTCGAGCAGAATACTGTCACTAATTCTCCTGCCTGTAATAGTCTAAAGGTTTTATGAAAAGATTGAGTCTCAGGAGAAAAGGTTCTTGTCTTTGGTAGCAATGTTTTACTAAATATATGTAACTCCCATACACATTACTCTGAAGGTAACATGAGATATGGAAGACGTGACATTCCCCAACTACAACTGGGGGAGGTGATATCCTAGTGATATTATCGCTGGATTGTTAACCCAGAGACTCCAGATAATGTTCTTGGTCCCAGGTTCAAACCCCACCATGACTGATGATGGAATTTGAATTCAATTTCTAAAAAAAATCTGGAATTAAGAGTCTAACGATGACCATGAAGCCATTGTCGATTGTTGGAAAAACCCATCTTGTCCACTAACATCCTTTTATGGAAGGAAATCTGCCATCCTTATCCAGTGGACTACATGTGACTCCAAACCCACAACAATGTAGGTGACTCTAAACTGCCCTCTGGGCTATAAGGGATGGGGCAATAAATGCTGGCCTGGACAGCGATGCCCACATCCTGTGAATGAATAATAATTCCAAAGACCCAGCACAACATCCAGTGGTTGCGCTATACCTGAGCGGGTGAAACATAAGCTTAACTCGCTGGTTGACTCTTTTCATGTCCTTTATATAAGGCTCCTGCTCTTTGTGTCTTCCTCACTGACGTCTCACTGTCTCTCTCTCTCTCTTCTTTTCATTCCTAATGAAGAATGCCAGACAGGCCTCATGTTTCAATCTGAACAGAAGAAGTTGGATGAGGCAACGTACAAACTGGACAAACTATCGCAGGAGCTGGACTCGATGTGGTCCACACAGAGCAGCCCTGTGGTTACTGATGCGGCTCCATCTGACAGCAAGGTATCATTGTGATAAACCTTGGAGGAGGAGGGAGATGTCATATTAACAATGCAGCCACCCGGGAGGTCAAGCAAAACCTCTTGTTTGAAAAGACAGTGCTTCCAAAACTGCAGCACTCCCTTAGCACTGCACGGGGATTAGCTTTTCTGTCCGAGAGTAAAATTTTACCCACAACCTGAGGCGATCGTGCTACCCATTGAATCACGGCTGGCACAGGGTGGGATTTTGGGTTGGAGAGGAGATCGGGTGCGATATTAAATTTTGTGTTACTCATGGCTGCTCAGCGAGGATCTGTTTAAAAGAAGCGCAACACTGACAGAGTCTGGGAATCCTCAAAGCATGCGGGCAAGAAATAATTAATAAAGCCCCAGCAAGTTGGGTGGCATCTGTGTGGAAACATTTGGGGTGCTTGATATTCCGTGTCATTCTTTTTTTTTAAACATTTCAGGCCTTTTGGAAAGAGAGCTCAGTGACCACCTCATCATCATCCAAAGTGTACGGCCCAAGCTGGACGGAGTCACAGACGAAACGTGATGAGCTGTTGCCAGTTGTTAGTGTGACTCGATCGCCCTCTCCACGGACATCACCAGCCTACACACCGCTGCCGCCCCCACAGCAGCCTCCTTCGCCCTATGCTTTCAGTCCTCTGTTCGATCGAGCGCCCTCTCCCCGGGCAATGATGCCTGGTTCCCCAATGCTGATTCAGGAGCCCCGTGCTCCATTGGACCGAGCACCCTCTCCCCGTGCAATGCTGCCCGGATCACCAATGGTGCTTCAGCAGGAGCCCCGTGCTCCATTGGACCGAGCACCCTCTCCCCGTGCAATGATGCCCGGTTCCCCAATGCTGATTCAGCAGGATCTCCGTGCTCCATTGGACCGAGCACCCTCTCCCCGTGCAATGATGCCCGGTTCCCCAATGCTGATTCAGGAGCCCCGTGCTCCATTGGACCGAGCACCCTCTCCCCGTGCAATGATGCCCGGTTCACTAATGGTACTTCAGCAGGAGCCCCGTGCTCCATTGGACCGAGCACCCTCTCCCCGTGCAATGATGCCCGGTTCCCCAATGCTGATTCAGGAGCCCCGTGCTCCATTGGACCGAGCACCCTCTCCCCGTACAATGATGCCCGGTTCCCCAATGCTGATTCAGGAGCCCCGTGCTCCATTGGACCGAGCACCCTCTCCCCGTACAATGATGCCCGGTTCCCCAATGCTGATTCAGGAGCCCCGTGCTCCATTGGACCGAGCCCCATCTCCCCGACCCGGGTTTATCCCCGTGACCCCATTCGAGAATGCCGAACCCTCCATCCATCCCCTTGCGGGTGCTGCCCATGAAGCCCAGACCTTGCCCAGTGGGACCATGGAGAGCCCTCTCCCCCAGCAGCCAGGCTTGCTCAGTCCAGTGCCGTCAGCCTACCCCGGACCCTTGGGGCCCACCAGAGTATCCCCCCGTGAGAACTTTCTACCACCGCTTTCTGCTGCCTCCCGGCTTCCCCCCGACCACTACAAGAAGTTCTTGGAGGCTGAGGATGGACGAGCAATGAGTGGCTTCGCACTCAATCCTGGAGTGCTCAACCTCAGTAAAGGTGAAGACTTTTGATATGTTATTTTGGTTGGAATGAATGCCTTGAATGGTGTAAAATTAGAGATCTGCTTGCTGCCACTTTGTCCTCAACCACTGGCTCCATGAGCGGGGAATCTTATAGAAGTTGTAAGATCACGCGAGGTATGGGCTGGGTGAATGCACTCAAGTCTTTTTCCCAGGTTGGGGAATCAAGGAGTAGAGGGCTTTGGTTTAAGGTTCGCGGAAAGAATGGAAGGGAGCATAAGGGGCTGCTTTTTAACACAGAGGGTGGCATGTGTATGGAATGAGCTGCCAGCAGAAATGGTTGAGGCGGGTACATTAAAAGACATTTGGACCATTGCAAGGATAGGAAAGGTTTAGGAGGATATGGGTTGAGAGTGTGTTGCTGAAAAAGCACAGCAGGTCAGGCAGCATCCGAGGAGCAGGAAAATCGATATCTCGGGCCGGAGCCCTTCACCAGGAATTGGCCAAGTGCAGGGAAATGGGGTTAGTGTGGACATATTGGTTGGCATGGACCAGTTTGGGCTGAAGGGCTCCTCTCTGTGCTGTACAAGGGAGGTTTGGAAATGCTTGTTAAGCAAGAGGGTGAAAGGTTAACAGTTGGATGGGAATGCAGGCTAAAGGTTACAATCTGATTGGTCATGATTCTATCAAATGATAGAGCAGGCTTGAGAGGCCTATTCCTGATTTATATGTCCGTATACTTCCAGCAATGAATTCTCGACAGTTGATGGGACTGAAGTCTGGAGAAATGATTGATAAATGATTTTTAAACTCATTCATTCACAGATGACAGTTTGAAGAAGAAAAAACCGGGTGTGTGGGCTGAGGCCGATTTGGACATTGCATACGAGAAGAGACCGTCACAGATCCCTAGCTATGAAACCAGTAAGTCTAGTCTCTGGGCAGCAAATTGATTATTATCCTCCAACATCTTAAAAGGGCTTGTTCAGTGGTTAGCACTCATGCCTCACAGCACCAGGGACCCAGATTCGATTCCACCCTCAGGCGACTGTCTGTGTGGAGTTTGTGCATTCTTCCTGTGTCTGCATGGGTTTCTTCCCACAGTCCAGAGGTGTGCAGGTTAGGGTGGATTGCCCATGCTCAATTACCCCATAGTGTCCAGGGATGGGCAAGCTAGGTGAATTGGCCATGATAAATGTAGGGTTACAGGGATAGGGAAGAGGGATGTGGGTCAGGGTGGGATGGTTTTCAGAGGGTTGGTGTGGATTTGATGGCCTGCTTCCACATTGTAGGGAGTCTATGAAAATTACTGCTACAGCACAAGACCATTCAGCCCATCAGCACATTGCACTGTCTCTTCAATTAACCACCTTTCCTGTTCTACCCCCAAAACCTTGCACATTTCTCCTCTTCACTTACTTATCCAATGTCCTTTTGAAGGTTACTTTTGAACCTGTCTTGACTACCATTTCAGTCAGCGCATTCCCAGATTGTTACATCTTGTTGTGAATTCTGCTTCTCTCCTACCTGGTAGTCTTATTTTCAATTGATACCTAAGCATTCTAAGCTTTCCAACCCCCTCCCGAATTCTCCCTCGCAACACACATCTGCTCACTAAATCCCACCGCATGCCAACAAATCAGGATTGTCGCATAACTGAAGGAGGCCATTCAGCCCTCTGTATCTGTACAGGCTCTGTCAGCACTTTAAGTTTGTGCCAAAGTCCTGTCCTTTCCCCATAACCCTACACATGATTTTTATTAATCATCTGATACCCTCTTGAAGGCCTCAGTTGAACCTGCTTCCACCACTTTTCCAAATCTTAACTGCTCACTTTGTGAAAAAGGTCTTCCCCTCCCCACGAATTTGCTCCCTTTGTGAAACACTAAGTCTGTGCCCTCCCTTCCACCCCTCCCAGTTTTTAATTGTCTGTCTGAAACCACGTGAAATTAAAGGTGTTAAAATGGGCGTGCTTTGGGTTAGCACTGATTTTTAAGGAGTTACGCAATCAAGGCAGGTGAGTGGGGTTGGGCCACAGGTTTGAGGAGTGGCCTTTTCCTTTATCTATGGCTGTAATTTTTCTTTTCCTAACACTTCAGAGCCCCGGGAGGGCATGTAGAATTCCTTGGTCAGAGGATCTCTGTGGACTGCTGATGATTGGGTTGTTCTGAGGGCAGTGCCATCTAATGGTAAAAACTGCAGACGCTGGAAATCAGCAACGAAAACAGAAATTGTTGGAAAAGCTCAGCAGGTCTGGCAGCATTTGTGGAGAGAAATCACAGTTAACCTTTCAGGTCAAAATACCTTCCTCAGAACTGATGGTAGCTTGGTTTTTATGCAGAGGTTATGGAGGGGGTGAGGGGGGAGGTGGTAATGGTGATAAGGGGTACATGATTGGTGGCGATGGAGCCCAGAGAGAGACTAGTTGGGGTCTATCTGTGACTAACAATGGGTTGTGTAATAGACCATGTGATAACAAGGCCTGGTGTGTTGGGGTAAGGACATGGGAGAAGATGCATCAAGCCCTCACATTGTTGAACTTGATGTTGAGTCCAGAAGGCTGCAGAGTCCCCGAGTGGAGAATGATGTGCTGTTCTCCCAACTTGGGCGGCACGGTGGCACAGCGGTTAGCACTGCTGCCTCACAGCGCCAGAGACCTGGGTTCAATTCCCGCCTCAGGCAACCGACTGTATGGAGTTTGCACATTCTCCCCATGTCTGTGTGGGTTTCCTCCGGGTGCTCCGGTTTCCTCCCACAGTCCAAAAATGTGCAGATCAGGTGAATTGGCCAGGCTAAATTGCCCGTAGTGTTAGGTGAAGGGGGTAAATGTAGGGGAATGGGTCTGGGTGGTTTGCGCTTCAGCAGGTCGGTGTGGACTTGTTGGGCCGAAGGGCCTGTTTCCACACTGTAAGTAATCTAATCTAATGAAACTTGCGCTGAGCTTCACTGGAACACTGCAGCAAGCCTGAGGCAGAGATGCTGGCCAGGGAACAATGTCTAAAATCTAATGGGTGTTTGTCTCTTGGTGTCACTGCAGAGCATGAACAGAACTGGAGCACAGCGAAGCACGAAGGGAGCTGGAGGCAAACAGACCTCGATTTGGCGGTTATCCCAAACAAGGTGAGTCCTGACCAGTAACAGAGTGACCAGTTGTTGCTGAAGGACAACGGGTTGGGCCTCTTCAAGCCTGTCTCTCAATTCAGTTACGTTGTCGGGGACGGGATCCTCACTATTTGCAGGCAATGTAAGCTTCCTATAAATTTGATGAATAGCAAAAGAATTAAAAACTGGGGTTTATTCCACATAAGAATTGATTAATTTTCAGCAATAAGTTGTAATAATGACAGTAGGGAAGGGCAGAATGATTAATGAAAATTGCTTCCTAATAGAGTTGGGATGTACTTGCAGAACAATGAATATCAGTGTCAGGGATATGACAGATCCTTGTGTACTGCGACCAATCTGTATTTTAACTCCAGTTACTACTCCTTGCCCCTTTGGCTCTCTTGCCCAATAAAATTCCATTCATTATAAGTCCTCAAAATTCACTTCACCATAAGAGGTCCAGATTTCCATTGGCCCATCTTGTCTGATGCCACCCCCACGCAATGTATATTTTGTATTTCCACCACAGGACAGTTTAGTCCCTGATATATCAAACTGATTCAACATCTCAAACACCCTCCCAAAGCCGAGCAAATACAAACCAGGGTTGCACCACCTTGTCTCGCCTCTTTAATCCCATTCCAAATGGGTCAGCATAGTAGCTTTACCCTGCCTAAGGCTCTCGCGTCCTTCTGGAGGTGTATTGCCTGGAGCTGAGCACAGTACGTTCCTTTCAATTTATTCCTGGGATCAGCATCTTGCTGGCAAGTTCTTTTTTTATTGTCCCTTGAAGATGGTGGTGAGTAGTGTTTTTGAACCTCTGCAATCCATATCATGTAGGGACATCCCACAGGACTATTAGGGAGGGAGATCCAGGATTTTGACCCAGCGACGCTAAAGGAACAGTAGTTTATTTCCTAGTTAAGTGTTGAGTGGCTTGGAGGGGAACTTGCAAAGGGTGGTTTTCCCATGTCTCTTCTGACCTTTTCCTTCCATGCAAATGTGGAAGTGCCGGTGTTGGACTGGAGTGGACAAAGTTTAAAAATCACACAACACCAGGTTATAGTCCAACAGGCTTATTTGGAAGTGCAGACTTTTTGGAGCGCTGCTCCCTCATCCGGTAGCTAGTGGAGTAGGATCATAGGGCACAGCTTTTTTAAGCAAAGGTCATAGTGTCATCCACTGATGTGATATATTGAACAAACCTAGATAGAAACAGCAGGAGAAAGTGACAACTGCCGATGCAGGAGATCAGAGTAGAGTGTGGTGCTGGAAAAGCACAGCTGGTCAGGCAGCATCCGAGGAGCAGAAGAATCAGCGTTTCGGGCATAAGCCCTTCATCAGCAATCTAGGCTTGTTCAATATATCGCATCAGTGTATGACACTATGATCTCTTACTATAAATCTGTCTCTTATGATCCTGCTCCACTAGCTACCTGACAAAGGAGCAGCACTCTGAAAGCTTGTACTTCCAAATAAACCTGTTGGACCATAACCTGTTGTTATGATTTTTAACTTTCTAGACACAAGCAATCATGAGTTTTGGAAGGTGCTGTCTAAGGAGATTAGCGAGTTGCTGCAGTGCATCTTGTAGATAGTATATACTGCTACTACCTGAGGTTGACGGGGTGGATGTTTGTGGGTGTAGCGCCAATCAAGCGGGCTGCTTTATCCTGGACAGTGTCAAAGCTTCTTGAATGTTGTTGGGGTTATACCCATCCAGGCAAGTGGGGAGTTTTCCATCACACTTCTGACTTGTGCCTTGTGGATGGGCTTTGGGAAGACAGGAGATGAGTTACTGCAATATTCCCAATCTCTGGTCTGCTTTTGCTGCTGTTTTTACAGAGTTTGGTTTCTAATCAGCAGGATCACCCGGGTGTTGCGATTGATGGATCCAAAGATGATAGCATTGAGTGTCTAGGGGCGATGATGAGATTCTCTGCTGTTGACGACTGTTGTTGTCTGGCCCTCGTTTGTTGAATTTGTCCCTTGCCCCTTCAGCCCAAACCTGAATGTTGTCCAGGTCTTGCTGAACGAATGCACGGTCTGATTCGATACCTAAGGAAGCTGTAAATGTGATGGAACATAGAAACCAACAGGGAGCCACCGTTGAGGTGAAGTGAGCAAACCTCTGTGCAAGCAAAGACCCAATCCTCACTGTTAATACTGGGATAGATTAAATCCGTTAGGTGCAATTATCACTGAACACTCCACCCTGTATCTGAATACAGGCTCCTGTGATTAACATGGAGTTATGGTGTTGACACCCAGTATCTGACACTTGGAGGGTGCAGTGGGCAGGGAGAGGGATAATGGGTGTGCTTCATTGCTTAATTATCCCAATGCTTGATGTTGTCCAGGATTAAACACTTGTCACGTTTTTGCTGTGCACGTGCATCAAAGGGACCAGGTGATCAGACAGATCCAAACCTAGGCATGCAGCAACGAATTGGCTCAGTTCCCTCAAACCGTCCACCTCAATAGGATTGGAAACAGAGTTGACTTGAGTGAAGGAGGCCATTTAGACCAGCCTATCTACACTGGTCCTTTTTGAAGGAGTTATCCAATTAATCTCACGGCCGTCTGATTTCATTTCTGCTTTTGCGAATGCCACTGGGCAAGTCTGTCAATACGTGCCCTTCCCGAGTTGCTCTTGAACTCGGTGGTTGGCTCGACCTTTCCAGAGGGCAGTTGAGAGTCTGCTGCCGTGGAGGAATAAGGGAGGGTGGACTGACAGGAAAGTGGAGTTGAGGCCACATCAGCTGGCAGAGTAGAGCAGGTTTGAGGAACAGAGCGGCCTATTCTGGAGTCTCACAAAGATCTTGTCGTTAAGAATAGATTTCCTTACGTGAAGCACATTCATAAACATCCATTTACAACAATTGATTGTTTCACAGTTGCTATCACTGAGACTTGCTTTCAGTTCTCGATTTTTTTCATTCATGGGCTGAAGGCATTGCTGGTTAGGCAGCATTTATTACCCATTCCCCAGAGGGCAGTTGAGAGTCAACCTCATTGCTGTGGGTCTGGAGTCACATGTAGGCCAAACCAGGTAGGGATGGCAGATTTCCTTCCCTAAAGGACATTAGTGAACCAGATAGGTTTTTCCTGGCAATTGGCAATGGATTTATAGTGGTTATTAGATTCGTAACTCTAGATATTTATAGAATTCAAATTCCACCACCTGCAAGGGCAGCTTTCAAACCCAGGTCCCCAGAATGTTATCTGGGTCTCTGAATTAACAGTCCAGTGACAATACCACTAGGCCATCAACTTCCCATTGATAAACCAAATTTAAATCTACCAGCACCTGTGGTGGGATTTGAACCTGTGTCTCTGGAGCATTAGCCTGCACCTCTGGGTTATTAATCCTTAATTCCTTAGTTAACTTTATTGTCACAAACTCAAACAGTGAAAAATTTACAAGTCACCACTTGTACCAGCTTAAGCACAAACATACCTAGGAACAACTTCTTAAGTACAAATCCTTAGGGGAAAATATTACTAATCCAGTGATGTTACTGCTACCTCCTCATTGTGATCGTTCCATCACCTTTTCGAGCAGTGGTTTCTGGGGGAGGGGTGGGCTACTCAGTTGAGGCCAAGAATCCTTTTGTCTCCCAGCAACCCTCCTGAATTCTCAGGAAACTCTTTCATTCTGAGTTTTGAAGAAGGGACCCTCAACGTTAACTCTGCTTTCTTTCTCCACAAATGCTACCAGACCTACTGAGTTTTTCCAGCAATTTCTGTTTTTATTCCTTCGTTTCCGCTGGCCACCTTCTCGATTATGGTCTTATGATCAGCAGTGAGGTTCCATTGACGAGCACCAGATTTGATTGAGCCCTGGGACAGGGAATCTAGGCGATGGGTTTCAATTTCAGGAAAGGGCTTGCATTTTTACAGCGCTTTGGGATACATTTGAAATCTGGTCATTATGGCGATGAGGGAAGCTTACAGCCACTTACAGTTTGGTCATTGCAAGCTCCCACACCAGGGGTGCAGCGTAATTCTGGAGAAGTGGCAATTTTTTGTTGTCAGGGGCCAAAAACAAATTTGAGGACAAGGAAATACTTTCATACAGAGACTGGAAAGGGATTGTGATGGATGAGGAGAAAGTGAATTAATTTTGTGTCTCCGTCTTCTCTTTCCCACCCCCCCAGACTGCAGGAGGAAGGAACAAGGCATTCAATTTGATTCAAATATACGGAACCCTACCCAAGGGGACTGTTCCACTTCACTGGAGACATGAGACAGCCCAGCAGCAGAGGAGACCCCCACTGCTCAGCTCCCCCCAGCACAGCCCCTGGCCCAACCTGCCATCCCCAATCGTGTCCCGGACCAATGTGCCACCACACAACCCCCGGCCCTCGTCCATCAAGGAGCGTAGAAACGTCCTGCCCCTCTCGGTGCTGATCAGACCCACCATCGTCAAACAAGGCCGGGGAAGGATGACCGCTGGGGCCAGGCTCCCTCAGGGCCAGATTGGTGCCCCTCCAACGATGAGATACCCACAGCTTCAGCCAGTAGCAGAAGGTGAGTCTGTGACTGTATATCTCCGTCCAGATATTACTGAGCCACCTTCGGGGTGGGGGGGGGGGTGAATGGAGGGAAGGAGATTGGAGAGGGAATCATTTCCTTTCTAGCATCATTTACTATCTTAAAGGCACCTCAGACCACTTCAATGACTTGGGATACCTAATATCTTTTGGTCCATAATTCTCTGAAGTTTGTATGACATGTAGACAGGGTAGTAAAGGAGGCGTTTAATACTCTTGGCTTAATTGCTCAGACCTTTAAGTGAAGGAATTTAGATGTAATGTTGTGGTTGTACAGGACATTGGTGAGACCTCTTCCAGAGTACTGTGTCCAGTTCTGGTTGCTCTGTTATTGAAAGGATATTATTAAACTGGGAGAGGGTTCAGAAGAGATTTACCAGGAATTTGTCAGGAATGAATGGTTTGAGCTATAGGGGGAGGCTGGATAGGCTGGGACTTTTTTCACTGGAGAGTAGGAGGTTGAGTGGCGATCTTACAGATGTTAAAATCACGAGGGGTATAGATAAGATGAATGGCAAGTGTCTTTTCCCTAGGGTGGGGGATTTCAAGACTAGGTGGCATATTTTGAAGGTGAGAGGAGAGAGATTTAGAATAGGCATGAGGGGCAATTTTTTTTCACAGGAGTTCATTTGTGGAATGAACTTCCAGAGGAAGTGGATGTGGAGACAGTTACAACAAATAAAAGACATTTGGATAAGTACATAAATAGGAAAGGTTTGAAGCGATATGGGCAAAGGCAGGCAGGTGGGACTAGTTTAGTTTGGGAAATCTGGTTGGCATGGACTGGTTGGACCGAATGGTCTGATTCCAGGTTGTATGAATCAATGGCGCATTTTAATGCATAAGATGCAGCAGCCAATTGTGTGCACAGCAAGATCCCGCTGACAGCATTGTGACAATTGGTCAGATGATTCATATATTTTTTTCCCTTTTTGGGTGACGCTGGTTTGGAAATCGATATTGCCACCCAGGGAGACAAAACAGCCACAGGAACATTTGTTTCACCCGAGGGGTGGACCACTTCCATCTCAATTCCTAAAAAAAAAAGACCCTTGGACAATGTGCACCCCCCCCCCCCCCCCCAGTCCTGACCCTCGGGCGGTTCATTGCTCCCTTGGCCTTGGCACTCCAGCTGAAGTGACTCTGTGGCACTCGAACCCACAGACTTGTACCGCGGCAGCTTAATGTGTTTCATGCCTCACCCGACTTGTACAGTGTGCTTCACATCCTCACAGTGACTCCAAATGGCTTCAGACCCATGAAATAAGATTGAAGTAAATAGCCTCTGCTGATGTGAGAGAGAGAACACAGCCATTGTGTGCGCAATATTCGCTAGCCGATTCACCAGTTAGTCTGTGTTTGAGGTTGGTCGAGAGGTTAGCCAGTGTTCTGAGCGACTGTCCTGCCTCACCTGTGAACTCTTCTGAGTTAAAACAAATGCAAAATGCTGCGGATGCTGGCAGACTGAAATAAAATGAGTGTGTGGGATGAACTTGGCAGCTCTGTAGAGAAACAGAATTAATGTTTCAAGTCTGATATGACTTCTCTTTGCAGCTATATCCATTAATTTGCTGTGTTCACAGAATAGAATCAGACAATCCTTGGTGCAACAAGAGGCCATTTGGCCCATTGAGTTTGCACCAACCTTCCAAAATGTATCCCACCCTATACCCGTAATCCTGCATTTCCCATGGCCAATTCAAGTAACCTACAAATCCCTGGACTCTACGGGCAATTTAGCACAACCAATCCACCTAACCTACACATCTGTGGACTGTGGGAGGAAACCAGAACACCCAGAGGAAATCCATGCAGACACAGGGAGAATGTGCAAACTCTCGACAGTCACCCGAGGTGGGAATCGAACCCGGATCCCTGGCACTGAGGCAGCAGTGCTAACCACTGAGCCACCATAGGCGGATGTGGATGATGGAGAAAAGTCGGGGGGGATGTTCTGAGGAGTGGAGACTGGAATTGGTCAGTGTTATGTTTTGATGGCTTGTGGTTAATTGTTTTTGTGTTCTCTTTCTGCCTCTCTTTGTCACAGTTGGCAGGAAGGTGCCCGCTTTATCAGCTCTGCCCTTGGATGCCATGCACTACCCCCTTCCTCTGGCAGAGATGGGCGAGGTAGAGACCGAGATCGCCAACATCCTGCAGCCTGGAGACTCTCCTGATCCGGAGAGTATTCCCCGGCCCCTGTCCCCCACACGCCTACAGCCGGTCTCCCTGCCAGACTCTGAGGCTATCCAGGACATGGAGGAGCTGATGCGTATCCGAGCTGCCATTCCGCGCCCCCTGAAAAGGCGGACATCCATCGAACAGCCAGTGCAGCAGCTGGTCCCCATGCAGAAGCAAGCGCGCCTGTACCAGCAGCTCACCAAGCTCTTCGCTCGCAGCGGGGCCAGCCAGCGAAAGCATCAGGAACCTGCCGAGGGCAGTGCCTTACCCAGCTCGCCACAGACCTCACCCACTTCGGACACTCACCTCTCCCCGAATCTCCCCACCCCGATACTGGAATTTCCATCGTCGCCCTCCACATTACCCGTAAGTTCAGCTGCTGACTCTGTGCTCCTACTTCCTCAGTGCATCCTGCTCTGTCTATCTCTCACGTGCGCTCTCTCCTGTCTCCCCTGGTCCTGCTGATTGTGACGCAGTTACCAGGTCCAGTCCGATATCAGTCGGGTGCACCCTTGATTCAGCGCCAAGTTGGCAGACTCTGGCAGGCTGTTGGGTTAGAAGTGGAGTCTCAATGGATTGAATGGCCTACTTTTTTTATTCCTTCTGACCTTGACTATCCCCCTGCTGTAGCAGATTGTGACAAAGGCATAATGCTGGGTGGGGAACTTTAGTCTGTCTAACCCAGTGCTGTCCCTCTGCTGGGAGTATTTAATGGGGACAGTGTAGAGGGAGCTTTACTCTGTATATGACCCTGTCCTGCGAGTGTTTGATGGGGACAGTGTAGATCGCGGGAGCTTTACTCTGTGTCTAACCTGGTGCTGTCCCTGTCCTGCAAGTGTTTGATGGGGACAGTGTAGAGGTAGCATTACTTTCTATTTAGATTGCTTACAGTGTGGAAACAGGCCCTTCGGCCCAACAAGTCCACACCGCCCCGCCGAAGCGCAACCCACCCATTCCCCTACATCTACCCCTTACCTAACACTACAGGCAATTTAGCATGGCCAATTCACCTGACCTGCACATCTTAGTTTGAGTTTAAAAGAGTTGAGGGATCTTTAGTCGATTGAACCCCAAGCTGTACCTGTCCTATGGTTTTTGATGGAAAATGCAATCAGATCGATGAAGGATTCCGGTCCCTAGTCTGGTCTGTAACAGTCTGAACTGTCTCCCTCCCTGGGACTATGATTAGGTGCCTAAAGCAAAGTAGCATGACATGATGAAACTTGTGCTGATTTGCTTTTACCCTGTGAGCGCTCCAGTGGCGCAAGAAGAGGCTGAGCTGATTTTGTTTCTCTCTCTGGATCTTTTCTAGGTGAAGCGTTCAATTCTGAAGCAGGGAGACAGCTCTGAACCGAGTACAAAGATGAGAGCACGGCTGAATCCTTTAGTGGTGTTGCTGGACGCTGCATTACTCGGGGAGCTGGAGGTGGTGAAGCGAGTGGTGTTCGAGGTGAATTGACATTCATTGTTCCTCCACCTTAGAATTTTGACTAAGCCCTTGTCCCTCCCTGGAGGTACTTACTCACCAGTAACTATTGGACCAGGAATGAGCCAATTGATCAAATATTCCAGAAAATCAAGAGGTTACACCTAATCAGTGTAAAAACCCTCAGTAATAGAAACGTAATGTGGGGGTACACACATTACTGGTATACCTTATATACAGCATAAGTGACTTAAATAATAATGCAACTTTGCCTTAAATAAAACTCACTGGTACAAAATCTTCTCACCTGTATCCTCAACCGTCTACTCAGATATCACGACAGATTTTAGACTTTGTCACGTATACTCAAGTACAGGAGTACGGTGAAAACTGTATAATGTCACCACACATGATGCCACCTTGGGTACCTAAGTACAACAAAAGCTTAAGTTAGGAAATAGAGAAACGTGTTAAAATGTTAAGCATTACTTCATAGAATAGTAGAAAGGTAAAGAAATAGATGATTACTATGAAAGACTTCAAGGTTAATTAACTTTGCAGTACTGAGGTATATGAGTTTTGCTAGTTTATCGAGAGTTTGTAAGCTGCCCGTTAAAACATAGTTTGCTGTATATTTTTTTGTAAGAGGTCTGCAGCAGCAATCAGTTCATTGACTGTCTGATAGAACACCACTGACCCCTTCTGATGCTTTGGCAGACTGCAGCCTTTGAGGGAGTTTTCCCAAGGGCTCTGCAGCAAGGAAAGCTCAGTTTACCTGGGTCCAGTTTTCAGAACTGGCTCCTCCTGAAGAAACCTAACTAAATCTGCAGTAGTGAGGTTATAGACCAGTTTCAGAATACTGCGTGCAATTCTGGTCTTCCTGCTGTAGGAAAAATGTTGTGAAACTTAAGGGCTCAGAAAAGATTTAAGGTTGTCTGAGCGGTTGGAGGGTTTGAGCCACAGGGAGGGGCTGAATAGGCTGGGGCTGTTTTGCCTGGAGCATTGTAGGCTGAGGGATGACCTTTATAGAGATTATAAAATCATGACTGGCATGGATAGGCTGAATAGCCACGGTCTTTTTCCCAGTGTAGGGGAGTCGAAAACTAGAGGGCATAGTGAGAGGGGAAAGATTTAAGAGGAACCAAAGGGGCAGCTTTTCACGCAGAGGGTGGTGTGTGTATGGAATGAGCTGCCAGAGGAAGTGGTGGAGGCTGGTACAATTACAGCATTTAAAAGGCATCTGAATGGGTACGTGAATAGGAAGGGTTTAAAGGGAATATGGGCCAAATGATGACAAATGGCACTAGATTAATTTCGGATATGTGGTCGGCATGGATGAGTCGGACCGAATGGTCTGTTTCTGTGCTGTACATCTCTAGAACTCTAAGTTTCTGGGTGTATTGGGGGTAGAGGTGGCCTGAGGTTTGGGTTAGAAACTGCTCGTGTCCCCTGCCTCCTCCCACTCAGTGACCTGACACATTGCTCTCTTCTCTTTCAGATGGATGACCCGAGCCAGTCCAATGACGAGGGCATCACGGGGCTTCACAACGCAGTGTGTGGCGGCCATTATGACATCGTCGAGTTTCTGGTCAACTTTGGAGTCAACATCAACGTAGCCGATGGCTATGGATGGTTAGTCTCCACCCTGCCCAAAAAAAAGGCTTCTGCGTCCATTCAGCTGCGCTCCCTGTTTGGGTCAGCTGGTGAATGAATTCTCCAGCACAGACCTGCGTTTATGTAGCACCTTTAGTGCAGTAAAACATCAGGAGGCATTTCACAGGAGATTTTATGATGGAGTTCCGTTAGGAGATGTTGGGATTGGTGTTCAGCTTTTCAGTGGAAGAAGGAAGTTTTCCAAAAGGAAAAAGAAGCCTTAAAGGAAGAAAGAGGAGGAGAGGTTTAGGGAGGTAATTCCAGAGCTTGGAGTCCAGAGAGCAGAAGGCACAGCCCAAAATGATGGAGGGTTAAAAATCAGTGATGTACACGTGATCGCAGCCAGAGGTGTGCACAACGTTCCTGAGATTGGTCCTTCGTTTGTAACAAATTAGTTACTCTCTATCAGAGTTTGATTGGTCTTGTGATGGGGAGAGTGGGGAACCAGACAGGGGTTCTGTTCCTTATCAAACTGGTGACAAACTGTGTGTGTGTGTGTGTGTGTGTATGTGGGACCTTGCCTAGGTATACTGCCTCCCACAGTCTTAATAGCTAGTCAAAGCACTCTCAAAGAGCAGTGTGCTTCAGCAGCAGCTGATGCCTTCAGAAAGGGAGAGGATTTCCCTGATGAGGGAGGATTAGGATCATGGAGATTTTGGTGGTTACCTGATGGGTCATTCTCTCTGCTTAGGACTCCCCTGCACTGTGCGGCGTCCTGTAATGACTTGGCAATCTGCACTTTCCTAGTGAAAAAGGGAGCAGCCATCTTCTCAACAACTCTGAGTGATGGAGAGACGGCCGCAGAGAAATGTGACCGGTACTTGGATGGTTACGAGGAATGTGCACGATTTCTGTTCAGTGAGTACGGTTCCACATTTTCAGCCATTTCATATCTCTTTTCTCCCCCCCCCCCCCCCCCCCCAACATCTGTGGTTCTCCCTCTACCTTCTATTCACCCTCCCATTTTATTTTCCCCTCTAAGGTGCTGAGCAGCAAGCTGGGATGATGAACAGTGCTGTGGTGTATGCGCTGTGGGATTATGAGGCTGAGAACAGCGACGAGCTCTCCTTCCGTGAAGGCGAGACCATTACCATCCTGCAGCGGGGGGACAAGGAGGAGAAAAACTGGTGGTGGGCATCGCTTTATGGCCGAGAGGGTTACGTTCCCTACAACCTCCTTGGGGTAAGTGCTTCTGCTCTCTTGCTCGCCGCCCCTTCCCTTCCCTTTGTGTGAGGATCCTGTGCTATTCCTCATGTGAGGTTAGGCAGGGATGATTAGCCAACAATTCACCTCTGAGAGAGATCATGGATTGAGCTATTGCCAAATCGCCAATCCCTGCATTTTCCACCAGGTGGCACCAGAAAGCCACATGGATCATCAGTTGCTGGGACTGAGGCTTCCTCTTCAGTTAAGAAGGCAGTGTCTGCATTGTTACATATTTGGGTCCTGGTAAAGTTCCCATTTAGTGATTGCAAGGGAGTAGCCTACTCACCTCTCAAGTTTGAAGGTTTCAGGTTTAAATCCCTGCTTGTGCATGGTTATTGCAATGCGGTACTGAGGAAGTGCTGCACACAGGCTCTGCTCCCCTCGGTTGGATTCTAAAATCACAGAGCCACCATTTTTCAGAGTTCCTGCTAAAATTTGCCCCTCAAATCCATCCCCAATTTAAAAATACACGAGCAAAAACTACAGGTGCTGAAAACCCTGAATAAAAGCAGTTAAGTTTAAAGATCTTAATTACTTCATGAAATATGAACCTTGCTGACTTGGCCCACATCTTGTACAAGGTATTGGATAGGTAAGGGTTAATCTAATGAGCAAGACCAAAACTCTGGCAGTCTGATCTCTAACAGTCTCTGGGTGAAGCATCAGGAGACCAAAGTGTATCGTAACTATCTCTTAGTGAGTTATAGAGCCAAACAGTATGGAGATGGACCCATTCAGTCCATGCCAAACATAGTCGTGAAATAAACTACTCCCACCTGCCTGATCCTGATCCATATCCCTCCAAGCATTTCTTATTCATGTACTTATTGAAATATCTTTTAAATGTTGTAATTGTACCCGCATCCACCACTTCCTCTGGAAGTTCATTCCACACACAAACCACTCTGTAAAAGAAAATTTGCCCCTCATGTCTTTTTATAAATCTCTCTCCTCTCACTGTAAAAATGTGTCCCCTTGAAATCCCCCATCCTCGGGGAAAAGACATCTACTATTAACCCTATCTATACCCCTCATTATCTATTAAACTTCTATAAGGTTGCCTCTCAACCTCCTCTGCAGTTAGCCTGCCTGAGAGTTAATGTGACATGAGTCTAGTTACTGAGATACAATAGACTATATCTTGAAAGGAGTCTCTTTTGAGATTTGTCTGTGGTCCATCCTCCAGTCACCCTCTGTTCAATCACCCTATGATCTTTGTATGTACTGAATGCAAAACAGAACTTTTCACTGTACTTGGGTACATGTGACAATAATAAATCAAATCAAATCCACCATAAACTACAGAATAGCTCCTTTGAATAGCATTGTAAAATATTTTGCTGAAGGTACCCAGCTATCGTGTCAACCATTTTAACACATTTTTGGTATGTGTTTATCTCCAATGGGACATTTAACCTGATGTAGCAGTGTTGTTATTTCCTTGATCATAAACAGGATGCATTTAACAGGATATTGAAAGGTATGACAGGTACTTATTACAATCAACTATTAAGCACAAATGATAGAACATAGAACAGTACAGCACAGAACAGGCCCTTCAGCCCACGATGTTGTGCTGACCACTGATCCTCATGTATGCACCCTCAAATTTCTGTGACCATGTGCATGTCCAGGAGTCTCTTAAATGTCCCCAAGGACCTTGCTTCCACAACTGCTGCAGCAACGCATTCCAAGCGCGCTCAACTTTCTGTGTAAAGTACCCACCTCTGATATCCCCTCTATACTTTCCTCCAACCGGCTTAAAACTATGACCCCTTGTGTTAGCCATTTCTGCCCTGGGAAATAGTCTCTGGCTAACGACTCTATCTATGCCCCTCATTATCTTGTATACCTCAATTAGGTCCCCTCTCCTCCTCCTTTTCTCCAATGAAAAGAGTCCGAGCTCAGTCAACCTCTCTTCATAAGATAAGCCCTCCAGTCCAGGCAGCATCCTGGTAAACCTCCTCTGAACCCTCTCCAAAGCATCCACATCTTTCCTATAATAGGGCGACCAGAACTGGCCGCAGTATTCCAAGTGCGGTCTAACCAAAGTTTTATAGAGCTGCAACAAGATCTCTCAACTCTTAAACTCAATCCCCCTGTTAATGAAAGCCAAAACACCATATGCTTTCTTAACAACCCTGTCCACTTGCGTGGCCATTTTAAGGGATCTATATACCTGCACACCAAAATCCCTCTGTTCCTCCACACTGCCAAGAATCCTATCCTTAATCCTGTACTCAGCTTTCAAATTCGACCTTCCAAAATGCATCACCTCGTATTAATCCAGGTTGAACTCCATCTGCCACCTCTCAGCCCATCTCTGCAACCTGTCAATGTTCCGCTGGAGCTTAAAACAGCCCTCTATACTGTCAATGACACCTCCAACCTTTGTGTCGTCTGCAAACTTGCTGACACATCCTTCAATCCCCTCATCCAAGTCATTAATAAAAATTACAAACAGTAGAGGCCCAAGGACAGAGCGCTGTGGAACACCACTCACCACAGACATCCAGGCAAAATATTTTCTTTCTATTACCACTCGCTGTCTTCTGTTGGCGAGCCAATTCTGTATCCAGACAGCTAAGTTCCCCTGTATCCCATTCCTCCTGACCTTCTGAACGAGCCTACCATGGGGAACCTTATCAAGTGCCTTGCTGAAGTCCATATACACCACATCCACAGCTCGACCCTCATCAACCTTTCTAGTCACATCCTCAAAGAACTCTTAAGGTTTGTGAGGCATGACCTGCCCCTCACAAAGCTGTGTTGACTGCATTTAATCAAGCCATGCACTTCCAGATGGTCATTAATCCTATCCCTCAGAATCCTTTCTAACACCTTGCAGACGACAAACGTGAGACTTACTGGTCCGTAATTGCTGGGGATTTCCCCATTTCCTTTCTTGAAGAGAGGAATTACATTTGCCTCTCTCCAGTCCTCAGGTACGACTCCAGTGGAGAGCGAGGATGCAAAGATCTTCGCAAGTGGCGAAGCAATTGCATTTCTCGTTTCCCAAAGCAGCCGAGGACAAATCTAGTCCGGGCCTGGCGACTTGTCAATCTTAATGTTTGACAAAACTTTCAGCACATCAGCTTCCACTATCTCTATCCATTCCAGCAAGCACATCTGCTCTTCAAAGGTTTCATTCACTACAAAGTTTGTTTCTTTCGTAAAAACAGAAGCAAAAAACTCATTTGGGGCTTCCCCTACCTCCTCAGACTCCGCGCACACATTCCCTATGCTATCCCTGATCGGCCCTACTCTTTTTTTTTGACCATTCTCTTATTCCTCACATAAGTGTAAAATGCCTTTGTGTTCTCCCTAATCCGTTCTGCCAAGCCTTTCTCATGCCCCCCTCCTGGCTCTCCTCAGACCATTTTTGAGCTCCTTCCTCGCCTGCCTGTAATCCTCTAGAGCTGAGCTTGATCCTAGCTTCCTCCACCTTATGTAAGCTACCTTTTTCCTTTTGACGAGAAGCTCCACCGCTCTCGTCATCCAAGGTTCCTTTCTCTTACCACTTCTTGCCTGTCTCAGAGGGACATATTTATTCATCACTTGCAACAACTGTTCCTTAAACAGTCTCCACATGTCAATATTGCCTTTACCATGGAACAATTGCTCCCAATCCATGATTCCTAGCTCATGTCTAATCGCATCATAGTTTCCTCTTCCCCAATTAAATTTCCTCCCATTTTGCCTAATCCTCTCCTTCTCCATAGCTATGTAGAATGTGAGGCAGTTGTGGTCACTATCTCCAAAATGCGCTCCCACCACAAGATCTGATATCTGCTCCAGCTCATTTCTGAGCACCAAGTCTAGAATGGCCTCTCCCCTCGTCGGCCTGTCAACGTACTGAGTTAGGAAACCCTCCTGAACACACCTTACAAAAACAGCTCCTTCATTCTTCAGATACATTCTTCAGAGACAGAAGTGTCAGGGCTAATGCTGTTAGGTTGGAAATGAGGGTGATTTGAATAGGGTGTCATGTTTCGAGTGACCCTGGAGTAAGATGGAGTTTGAGGCCTTTATGCCCTTGGTCAGGTGCTAGGGCACAGTGCTGATACCATGAACATGTCTCTTCATGTGACTGGGAGATGTAGCACACAAGTTGCCTCTCCCTAACTACTCTGGAGGGCAGTGTTGACCAATTTCATATACACTGGGTGGGTCAGTGGGGGTATTGAATACAGCCAGCGTGCTGTTAGGAAGAATACTCTGTTGCTCTGGTAAAATCTATGGGAAGACAGAGAGAAATGATTTAATACAGAATGTTTCACTGGAACAGATTCTTGGATGGCTGTTTTGTGGGATCTTGCTATGCATGTCATACCAATCATGTCACCTGCACCACAACAGCGATGTCTTTGGCTGCATGGCACTTTCATAGAATCCCTACGGTGTGGAAATGGGCCATTCGGCCCATCAAATCCCACCAACCCTTTGAACAGCATTCCACCCAGAACCACCCCCATGCCCTATCCCTGTAACCCTGCATTCCCCATGGCTAAGCCACTTAGTTTATACAGGACTTGTTGGGCCGAAGGGCCTGTTTCCACACTGTAGGGAATCTAATCTAATCTAATCTAATCCCTGGACACTATGGGGCAATTTCTCATGGCCAATCCACCTATCCTGCACATCTTTGAACTGTGGGAGGAAACACATGCAGACACAAGGAGAATGTGCAAACTACAAATGGACCGGCACCCGAGAGTGGAATTGAACCCGGGTCCCTGGTGCTGTGAGGCAATAGTGCTAACCACTGAGCCACCCATGGGATGTCCTGAGATTGTGAAAGGCGCTATATAGATACTTGTCCTTTCTAACAGACCCTGTTTGTTTTCCAGTTGTTTCCCAGAGTGAGGCCAGCAGTGTAGGACGGGGAACGCGTCCTCTCCATGGACAGACTGCACCAGTTCCGTCTGATGGCAGTGGGAACGCCAGGTGCTGCAGCTTGGACAGTCAGCCAATGCTGGGTGACCCGGTCTGGAATTCCGAGTGGGAACGCTACCGAACGACAAGTTTTCATTCTTCAGATTGTCAGCTGCCATCCTGCACATTTGTAGAGTCGTGGGAGCATGGAAAAGAGGCTGTTCAGCCCATCATGTTCCATGCCATACCCAACTGGCAGTGCAATAACTGAGCCCCATTCGCATGCCATACTGCAACATGGTGGCAGTGCCACAACTCCTCCTAGTTTAATTATTGATCACAATGTAACTCAAACCTTTTGAGATTAAAGGGTTCCAATTTAACTCCTCCTCATCTCATCCTGCAATTCTTGGCTGAATGACAGCCCCTCTCGGAGGAAGGTGGTTACTCTCATTATCCATCCACGTTTCCGTCAAGATAGCCTGTGACACACAACGATGAACTTTTCAAGGATGTTGCGTTTGTAAATGAGCTGGATGTAATCGAAATTAAATCCTTATTCCATTCCCACAGGGAACAAGCTCTTTTTTTTTTTCATTCATTTGTATTTTCCTCCCTTTCTCTTCCACTGACCGGATCGCACAGCTAGTGGTCAGGGACAGTGCTGGGAGTGTTTTTGACTGTTTTAATGCTTTATACAGATATTAAAATAATGTTCACAGAGCTGCAGTAATTTCATTTGATTTGTGTTTGGTTTCAATTCCATGGAGACTGAGAAATAGAGCCGAGCAGAGAGAATTGTCAATCAAGAAATTCCCTGTAATTTGGGTCTTTAGATGAGAGACACCATTGATTAGGACTTTTGTATGGGAAGGCACAGATGTATCTCCCTCATCCTGACCTCCCAAAACCACCCAGCCAATGATTCATTCTCATGTGGAAAGATAGCTTGGTTGCAATGATACTGGACTGGTAATCCAGGCTAATGAATAGGATCTGTGGGTTCAAATCTTACCATGGCTGGATTTGATTAAGAAATTTGGATTTGATTAAGAAATCTGGTATGTAAGGTTGGCTTCACTATTGAGACTATGAAGCGATCATCAATTCATTTAAGAACCTGTCTGGTTCATTAATAGCCTTTAGGGAAGATAATCTACCTGGTCCCGCCTCTGTGACTCCAGACCCACAGCTATATGGTTTTACTCTTTACTGTTTTCTGGCATGAGCAAACACTCCGTTCAATGGCCAACCAGGGATGGACAACAAATGACCACGATGCCCACATTTTGAAAAATATCTAAAAGTCATGATTTTAACTGCAGGTACATGATTTCAGCTCCAGTCCTGAGTCCTTAACTTGAATGTATTCTAACCAACATTGTAAACGTCTTGTGCATGATAGGGACATACAAATTAGATGCAGAAATAGGCCATTTGGCTCCTTGAACCTGCTCTGCCATTCAATCTGATTGTGGCCTCTACCCCACTTTTCACTTGCACCCAAACCAATAGTCTCCTCCTCCTCTTGAACTCCAAGGTCTAACAAACCTCTGGGAGAGGAAATCCCTCTTATTTTATACAAGACATCCATGCTTTTAAACAGTGCCCCCTCACTCTCAAATCCCCCACCAATGGAAATATCCCCTCAGCATCCTTCTTCTCATAGCCCCCTCTGAATCTTAATCCCAATTTGCAGGCACTAAACCCACAAACTCTGCTTCTCAGGCCAGAGTCTGAAGGGTATTACTGAAGCATCACTCTGTATCTAAACCCCATGCTGTCCCCGTCTTGGGAGTGTTTGATGGGGTCACTGTAAAAGGAGCTTCACTCTGTATCTAACCCTTTGCTGTCCTTGTCCGGGGAGAGTTTAATGGGGATAGTGTAAAGGCAGCTTTCAGTTTATACGAGTAGAAGGCGCTTTATATCTAACCCTGGGCTACTCCTGTCCTGAGTGTTTGATGGGGATAGTGTAGAGGAAGCTTTAGTTTGTATCTAAACCTGTGCTGCCCCTATCCTGGGACTGTTTCATGGGGACGTGTAGAGAGTTTTACTTTCAGGTCACTTTCTGTCTTCAAGAGTAGAAGGAGCGTTAGCGAACCCTATGTTTGATGGGGATGGTGCAGAAGAAGCTTTACTCCATTTTTAACCCCTTGTTGTCCACGTTCTGGGAGTGATTGAACAGGGCACCAGGGAGAAACATTTCTGAAGATTTTGAAAGCCTGGAATTTCATTCTTGTGTGGCTTTGAAACCACAATCTGACTTTAGGAGGAATGAGCCACACCAGATGTATTTAATCTCTGAGGCCAAGGTCTGTCTCTCTGGGCTGGGAGTCTGAGTTAGACCCCTGACTCCTGGTCAGCTGGAGCATCTTGGCTGCCTCTGGGATTAAACTCGGCCCTTCGGCCCATTCAGCAGCTTCTGCATTCGGACATGACACGCTTGATTTAAGACATCCCTCTTGTCAGGCACAGCCTCTTAGTGACCCATGCTGCAGGTAATTCTCTGTGCCTGTGTCCCACTTTGCCTGTTTTCAGCAGCGGATTTAGAGCTGCACAGGAAGATCCCAGTTTATGTCCTGATCCTAGAGATGTATTCTGAGGACCGAGCCATTCAGCTGACACAATACTGACCAGGTAGTTCTGCTCACCTTGTCCCTTCTTCCCACCCCAATAATGAAGTCCCTGGTGAATCTGTTTCATCACCCTTTCAGGGCAGTGTAGCCCAGATCATGACAACTTGCAGAGTGAATAAAACCCCTCCGCTTCCCCAATCTGGGTTTCTGTTTACTAACTAGCTTTGATCTGTACCCCCTCTGGTTCCTGACGCTGCCATTCAATAAGAAGCATGACCAACTCTCCATTCCATTTCCTTGCCTTTTCCCTGTCACCCTCGATTCCCTGAATTATTAAACCTCACCCAGGATTTGCTAAGCATTCCGACAGCTGTTGTGGAATCATGATGGAGCCTAATGCTATGTCAAGGGATGGGATGGGGGTAGAGGGGCTGTGGGTGGATGGGAAGGGGGAGGTGGTCAGCCTTCTGACTGACATCGTGAAACCCAAGAATCCTCAGTAGGGACAGAAAAGTGGCTGATGTGCATTACAGAATTCACTGAGCTCTCTGTGGGACAGTGAGACCTTTATAAACTTGCAACATTTTTGTATCAGCACTTGTTCCCCCCGGGCGATAGGTGGGGGAGAACAGGAGAGAGTTCAGAGTCTGGCGTCTGTGAATAGATTGATGTTTCAACAGTCCCATCCCAGGTTACTGCAGCGGGGGAGGGATTGCTAGCTTGGGAAACCCTGCACCACCAGTAACCGCCCCCACCCCCGGCCCTGTTTCCTGTCCTATCTCATCTGTGGTGAATCCATCTCCCAGCATACTAGCGTACATGAGTTACAGCTGCTATGTGTAGACCAAGATCCCAAGAGCCAACTTTACAGTAGCCTCAATCTTTGACAGGACACGGTTTAACTATTTCAGAGCTGTCGTGAGGTGTTGCAATGTCCAACATCCCAGAAGCTCACCCTTGGAGGGTAAGGATTGGTGTTCAGGGCTCACCCTTGATCACACGATTGAAGGTGTGTCTTTCCCGTGGCTGAAAAAAAATCCCACAGCTACTATTTGAAGAGGAGAATGCACCTTCTTATTTGGGTGCAGGTGGATGCTAGCACAGGGCTTTGGACTACGTTTGGGCCAGATCTTCTGGTCAATGGTAAGGCTATGGGCAGTTGGATACAGCTAACATCTAGTGGAGCTACCCATTTTCAGCTGGGACTCCTAACTGAACCCTGCTGAAATGGAAATAACCAGAGCAGGCTTTTAAAATTCATTTGTGAGACATAGGTATTACTGGCTAGGCAATATTGTCTGTTCCTAATTGCCCCTTGAGAAGGTGGTGGTGAGCTGCCACCTTGAACCGTTGCAATCAACCTGCTGTGGGTTGATCCACCGTGCCCTCAGGGAGGGAATTCTAGGATTTTGACCCAATGACAGTGAAGGATTGATGTTATGTTTCCAAGTCAGGATGGTGAATGGAACTTGCAGGGTGTGGTGTTCCCATCTATCTGCTGCCCTTGTCCTTCTCGGTGGAAGTGGTTGTGGGTTTGGAATGGACTGTTTGAGGATCATTGAATTTCTGCAGTGCATTTTGTAGATAGTACACAGTGGTGAAGGGAGTGAATGTGGTGCCAATCAAACGGGGCTGCTTTGCCCTGGATAGTGTCAAGCTGCTTGAGTGGATTTGGAGCGGCACCCATACAGGCAAGTGGGGAGTATTCCATCACACTCCTGACTTGTGCCTTTGTAGATGGTGGATAGGCTTTGGGGAGTCAGGACATAAGTTACTGACTGCAGGATTCTCAGCCTTTGACCTGCCCTTGTTGCCACTGTTTTTATGTGGTGAGTCCAGTTGAGTTTTTGGTCAATGGTAACCCCCAGGATGTTGATTGAGGGAGGGATTCAGTGATACTAAGTGATTCAGAATGTCAAAGATTGGTGGTTAGTTTGTTTCTTATTGGTGATATCTGGTATTTGTGTAGCCCAAATGTTACTTACCACTTCTCTGTCTTCTTCAAGGAAACGCGAGGAAATTTGAAGTGAGTTTTGTGTCCTTTTGTGAAGGAGAGTGTGGGTTAGTGAATGGGCAGGGTGGGGGCTTGGGCTGGAGCTGATCGGATCGATGGGGTTGTGGGTGGGGTGGGTGGTGGTGGTGGTCACTGTCTCAGGATATGTCAAGACTGAGCTGAGGAGAAGTCTTTTCAATCAGAGGGTGGTGAAACGGTGGAATTGTCTATCACCAGAATGCTGGGGGGAGGGATGAAAGCATTTAAGAAATAAATATATAGATTTTGAGAAGCTTAAGGTGTTAAAAATATGGATAGAGAGCAGGAGTATCACACTGAAATGGAAGATAGAATCCTTAAAATAGGGAAGCAGGTTTTTCGGTCCAACAAGTCCACAGCGACCCTCTGATGAGCATCCCACACAGACCCAACCCATGGCCCTATCCCTGTAGCCCTGCATTTCCACTGGCTAATCCACGTAACCTACACATCCCTGGACACTATGGGCAATTTAGCATAGCCACACCACTTAACCTGCACATCTTTGGACTGTGAGAGAAGCACCGAGAGAAAATACAAACACAGGGAGAACATGAAAACCCCACAATTCGCCTGGGGTGGAATTAAACCTGGGTCATTGGTACTATAAGGCAATGGTGCTAACCACTGAGTCGCTATGATCACATTGAATAGCAGAGTAGGCTCAATGGGCTGAATAGCCTACTTCCATATTCCATGTTTCTAGTATTTTCTCTCTCTTGACATCTATATACTTTTCTCTATCTCTCCATGACAACCTTCCGAGTACGGTGGGCAATGGGAACCCAGTAGATGTGGTGTATCTAGATTTCCAAAAGGCATTTGGCAAGGTGCTGTACAAAAGGCTGCTGCATAAGATAAAAATGCAAGATGTTACGGGCAATGTATTAGCATGGGTAGAGGATTGGTAACCAACAGGAAGCAAAGAGTGGGGATAAATTAGTGCTTTTCTGGTTGGCAATTAGTGACTTAGTGGTGTACCTCTGGGATCAGTGATGGGACTGCAATTATTCTCAATTTACATGAATGATTTGGAGTTGTGGTCCACATGTAGTGTGTCAAAGTTTGCAGATGATAATAAGATGAATGATAGAGCAAGATGTGCAGAGGACTGTGAAACTTTACAAAGGGACAGAGATAGTTGAAGTAAGTGGGCAAAGGTCTAGCAGATATAATACAATGTTAATAAATGTGAAGTCATTCATTTTGGGAGGAATTACAGTAAAAAGGATTATTATTTGAATGGTAAGAAATTGCAGCACACTGCTGTGCAGAGAGACCTGGGTGTCCTTGTGCAAGAATCACAGAAGGTTAGTCTGCAGGTGCAATAGGTATTGAAGAAGACAAATTCCTTGCTAAAGGAATTGAGTTTAAAAGCAGGGTGGTTATACTGCAGCTGTATAGGATGCTGGTGAGGCCACACCTGGAGTAGTGTGTGCAGATTTGGTCTCCTCACTGGCATTAGAGGGGGTGTAGAAGAGGTTTACTGGGTTGGTTCTGGAGTTGAGGGGGCTGGCTTATAAGGAGAGACTAAGTATACTGGGATTATATTATAGACGAATAAGGGGGGGATCTTTTAGAAACATATTAAATTATGAATGGAATACATAAGATAGAAATAGAGAGGGTTTTTCCGCTGCTGGGTGAAACTAGGGCAAGAGGGCTTTGCCCCAAAATTAGGGGGAGCAGATTTAGGACTGAATCGAGAAGGAACTTCTTCACTCAGAGGGTTGTGAATCTGCGGAATTCCCTGTCCAGTGAAGTAGTTGAGGCTTCCTCAGTAAATACTTTTAAAGCTAAGATAGATAATGTTTTTTAACAGTAAAGGAATTCAGGGTTATAGTGAGAGGGCAGGTAAGTGGAGCTGGGTCCATGATAAAGATCAGCCACGATCTTACTGAATGGTGGAGCAGGCCCAAAGGGCCAGATAGCCTACTCCTGCTTCTAATTTTAATGTTTTCTCTCTCTCTCTCTCTGTGTTCTTCCATCCCATAACCTGGGAGTAACCTCCCTTAACAAATGGCTAATGTCACCCAGTGACCATTCGATGGCAACTTCAGTGTGGCCAATGAATTGGAGAATTGGCCGACCCTCACCCCTGATCCTTTGCTCTGTCCTGTGTCCTTGTTTACTGGCCAGTATGGGCCAATTGCTGCCTGAGGCTGGAAGCAGGGCCGCAGTGTGTGAAGAGAGGAAACCGCCTACTGACTGCACGTTGGTCGGGAGATAAGGCTGAAAGAATGGGAAGTGAGTGTTTCGGAGGAAGTTGCTGCATGCCTTGGTCTGTTTATTTACAGATTGAAACCGCATCCTCGTTAAACAGCAGTGAAAGGGAGAGAAAACCCTCCCCCCACCATCACTTGGAGGCTTGAGCCAGACACTGCTGACCAGTCACCTCACCAAATCCTATCGCAAATTTGCTGTCACTGCCCAGATGCTATTATCTTCCCGGAAAGTCATTCAGGGCTGCTGCTTAACTGGAAGCAACTGGAGATTGACTCGTTCAACATGTCAATAACAAGTGTCAAAGCAGGCCCTAACCACACTGGTGAGGAAGTGCCGCTTGTGTTAAGCGTTACAGAGTCATAGAGATGTACAGCATGGAAACAGGCCCTTCAGTCCTACTCATCCACACCGACTACATATCCTAAATTAATCTCGTCCCATTTGCCAGCACTTGGCCCATATCCCTCTAAACCCCTCCTATTCATACACTCATCCAGATGCCTTTTAAATGTTGTAATTGTACCAGCCTCCACCACTTCCTCTGGCAGTTTGTTCTATACACAGATCACACTCTGTGTCAAACGATGCCCCCTAGGTCCTTTTCAAATCTTTCCCCTCTCACCTTAAACCTATGCCCTCTAGTTTTGGACACCCGTACCCTGTGAAAGACCTTAGTTGTTTGCCCTATCCATGACCCTTATGATTTTATAAACCTCTACAAGGTCACCCCCCAACATTCGAAGCTCCAGGGAAAACAGCCCCAGCCTATTCTGCCTCTACCTATACCTCAAAGCCCCCCAACCCTGGCAACATCCTTGTAAATCTTTTCTGCACCATCTCACATTTAACAACATCTTTCCTACAGCAGGGAGATCAGAAGTGAATGCAGTACTCCAGAAGTGGCCTAACCAATGTCCTGTACTGCTACAACATGACATCCCAACTCCCATCCTCAACTGACTCTTAACTGTTCGCATCCATAACTTCCTCTTCAAAATGAAGAGGGAGAAATTGACTTGATGATGTGGAGTTTGGATTTAGTAAAGGTTACAATTGCACTCTGACTGACCACAATGTGAGCAATGCCACCTGGTCTCTAAACATATGCAGTCTTGTAACACAATCCTCATACCTGTGTATATATGTGTACATGTGTATACATATATGTATACATGTGTATATTCTGATGCCACACTTTCCAAATCAAAAGTACTTGAAACGTGCAAGACATTTTTTGACCTCTAACTGACCTGATGATCTACACAAGAACAATTAACCTCTAACTGACCCCAAAAAGCATGGGAATTGCATCACTGTCTCCAGGTCCACACTGAGCTACCTTTAGCTACATGTTGGCTGTAGGGTAATGAAGCATGAGTTAGTTTCAACACCCTTGCCTGAGACCAAAAGACCATAAGACTTAGGAGCAGATTTAGGCCTTTCAGCCTAAATTCAGCCATTCAAGTCTGCACTGCCATTTGATGAGACTGTAGCTGATCTGTAATCCACAATTCCACTTTCCTGCTTTTTCCCTATAAAACCTTGATTCCCTTCCTTATTAAATATGCGTCTACCTCAGCCTTAATAACTCAGCCTCAACAGCCCTCTGCAGTAAAGAATTCTGCAATTTTGCTACCCTCTAAAAGAAGAAATTCCTCCTCATCTCAGTCTTAAATGTGTGACGCTTTATTCTGAGATGATGCCCTCTGGTCCTAGACTCTTCCACAAGAGGACACAACCTTTCCCTGTGAAACCCCTAAGAATCTTGTTTGTTTCTATATGGTTACTTCTCAATCATCTACTCCCTCTCTTCCTCATAATACTGTCCCGCTGTATCTTCATATTCCTAATGAAGGGCTTTTGCCTGAAACATGGATTTTCCTACTCCTTGGATGCTGCCTGACCTGTTGTGTTTTTCCAGCATCACTTTGGTCTTGACTCTAATCTCCAGCATCTGCAGAACTCACTTCCACCTAGTCCTTCTGTATCAGTCTAACGAACCTTCTCTGGACTGCCTCTAATTCCAGTGTATCTCTCCTTAGAACTAAAACAACTTATAGTATTCTACCTGTGATCTAGCTTGTGCCTTGTATACTTTTAGACTCCATTCCCTTGGAAATAAAAGCCAACCTTCCACTTCTCTTCCAATGGGTGACACTTTCAGGCTGAGACACAGAAGTCATCAAGCAACAGTTTGCCCTAAATTTGAGCCGACTTGACTCCTCCTGGCTCAAGGCTTCTGTCTTAACTTTGTATTTCTAACAAACTTCTTGCTGTCAGAAGCATAATGACTACCTCAATTGACACTGTTCAATTTATATATGGACAACCAAGAGGGGGTAATTTTAGACTGAGATTAGTGGCCACCAAGAAAACATCCTAGTCCTGTGCTAGGATGATGATGATGTAGAGATCATGATGTGGAAGTGCCAGTGTTGTACTGGGTTGGACAAAATTAAAAATCACACAACACCAGTTGGACTATAACCTGGTGTTGTGTGATTTTTAACGATGAGAGATCAGTTTGAGCATTTTTTTTTAGAAAAAGATTTTCATGGGTTTGGGAGAGCTCAGCATGCATTGCCCATCCCTAGTTGCCTTTTGAGAAGGTGAGGGTGAGCTGCCTTCTCGAACTGCCGCTGTCCACTGCATCAGTACATTGGTGTGAACTGGAATACAGTATCTCAAGGTTGGTGGAATCAAAGCTGTTTATAATTTTCACAAGAGGATTGGAGGAAAACAAACCAGGGCCAGGTGGGGGCTCATGGGGTGAGATTTTGAGTCCTGAGTGCTGAGACAACAATGGCCACGATGGAGCTCCAACTGAGCTCTAACAGCAGTGCTCTCCCTCCAACAGACCAAACCTGTACAAAATATTCCTGGTATACTCACATCAAGGTCCTGTATAGCTGCCATAAGACATCCCTACTTCTGAACTCAAATCCTCTTTTATTGAACCCACCATTTGTTTCCCTAATTGCTCCTGTGTGACTTTTTTAGAATTCATTTGTGGCTTGGCCAGCATTTACTCCCTGTCCCTAATTGTTCCTTGAGAACATGGCAGTGAGCTGCCCTCTTGAACCGCTGCAGTACCCCTGCTGTGGGTTGACCCACAGTGCCCTTAGGGAAAGAATTCCAGGATTTTGACCCAAAGACAGTGAGGGAATGGCGATATATTTCCAAGTCAGGGTGGCATGTGGCTCAGAGGGGAACTTGAAGCTGATGGTGTGCCTCTGTATCTGCTGCCTTTGTCCTTCTAGATGGTTGAGAGTTGGAAAAGTGCTGTCTGAGGATCTTTGGTGTGATTCTACAGTGCATGTTGTAAATAGTATACACCACTGTTACTGAGTGTCAGTGGTGGACGGTGTGGATGTTTGTGAATATGGTGCCAATCAAGTGGGGTTGCTTTGTCCTGGATGGCGTTGAGCATCTTGAATGTTGTTGGAGCTGTGGAGAGAGAAAGCAGTGTTAACGCTTCAGGTCCAGTGATCCTTCTTCAGAATTTTCCTTGTTGTTGGCTGATGAAGGGCTGGGGTTTGTCAGAGGAACGAACACATTCACTCAGCTACTGCACTGGCCCAGATCTTGAGTGGAGTCAAAGTGAACTGTGCTTGATCCCGCTGAGCTCCAGTCTCTCCCATTGCAGTCTGGGAGACGGGAAGAGGGCTGGCTAATGGGATAGAGGGCAGCATGGTTTCCATTGCAAACATTTCCTCCTGCTATAATCTCTATCTTGTTTAGTCGCGACTCCTGGCCGTGAAAGAAGCAAAACAGACGATTCACCCGCCTGCAATGTTTTTGCTTTTTATGTTTTGGCTTCTGAAGGGGCAAGTCTGCACAACATGATCGGAATGTCGAGAATAAAGGGCGGAAGTGACAATTAAGCAGGACAGGAAAGGTAGCATTGTGTGTTCCCTGCTCTCAGTTTGCCTGGAACCTCTTGCACAAACAATAGCGTTGCCAGAAAAAGAATTCGGAGTTTGTCCTATCGAGAGGTTCAACACCGCTGTGATATTATTGTGAACTTTCTTCCTGTGTTGGAATATTTTTGTTTTCTTTTCTCTCTCTGCTCCTGTCCTTGTAATGCGATTTTCCATTATTCACCTCACCCGATTGATCATACAGGCAGCGAGTGTCGGCAGGGAATTTGACTGTAAAGTGCATTGCAGTTTTATAGTATCAGCTGTGTGCCACTTCCCATCTCCTACAGTCAGACTATAGCTTGAAGGTGCCAGTCCCAATCCACAGATTTGAGCAGAAATATCTAGGCGGGCAATCCTGGCGTAAGGCTGAGGGAGTGCTGCAGTATCAGAGGTGCCTCGTCTTGAGGACGTTAAACTGAGCCTGTCTGCAACTTCAAGTGGATATAACAAGATCCCATGGCCACTATTTCATAAAAAGGAAATGAAATTCTCTCTACTGTCTGTGTGGAGTTTGCACATTCTCCCCGTGTCTGCATGGGTTTCCTCCAGGTGCTCCAGTTTCCTCCCACAGTCCAAAAATGTGCAGGTTAGGTGAATTGGCCATGCTAAATTGTCCGTAGTGTTAGGTGCATTAGTCAGAGGTAAATGAGACTGGGTGGGTTACTCTTCAGAGGGTCGGTGTGGACTCTAATCTAATATCCATAGAATCCCTACAGTGTGGAAGCAGGCCATTTCGCCCATCCAGTTTACCAACCCCCCCAAAAAACCATCCCACCCTTGCATTTCCCATGGCTAATCCAAATATCCCTGGACACTATGCACAATTCAGCATGGCCAATCGATTGAGCCTGAACATCTTTGGGCTGAGGGAAGAAACCCACGCAGACACAGGGAGAATGTACAAACTCCACACAGACAGTCATCCAAGAGTAGAATCAAGCCTGAGTCCCTGGCACAGTGAGGCAGCAGTGCTAATCACTGAGCACGTAGCACTACTGCCTCACAATACCAAGGACCCAGGTTCAACTCCAGCCTTGGGTGACTGTGAAATTTGCATATTCTTCCTGTGTCTTCATGGACACAGATGGGCAGGTTAGGTGGATTGGCTATGTTAAATTGCCTCATAATTTCCAGTAATGTGCAGCTGTACAAGACATTGGTTAGGCCACTTTTGGAATATGCATGCAAGTCTGGTCTCCGTGTTATAGGAAGGATGTTGTTAAATTTGAAAGGGTGCAGAAAAGATTTAGAAGGATGTTGCCAGGATTGAAAGGCTTGAGATATAGGGAGAAGCAGAATAGGCTGGGACTATTTCCCCTGGAGTGTCAGAGGCTGAAGGGTGACCCTTTAGAGGTTGATACATTCATGAAGGGCATGGATTGGGTGAATGGTCAAGGTCTTTTTCCCAGGGTAGAGGAATCCAAAACTAGATTGATTTACGGTGAGTGTGGAAAGGAACAAAAGGGGAACTAATGGGCAAATCTTTCATACCAGTGCAGTACATGGATGGACTGAGGAAGTGGTGGAGACTGGTACATTTACAACATTTAAAAGACATCTGGATGGGTACATGAACAGGAAGGATTTAGAGGGATATGGGCCAAATGCTGGCAAATGGGTCTAGATTAGGCTAGGATATCTGGTCAGCATGGATGAGTTGGACAGAAGGGCCTGTTTCCATGCTGTACATCTCTATGACTCTATCTTGTGGATAGCGCACACTGCTGCTAATGAATATTGATGGAGGGGACTGAATGATTTTAGATGGGACTACATTAATTTACGGCATTTGGTCGATATAGACAAGTTGGACCACACAGTCTGTTTCCGTGCTGTATGAGTCTATGAGTCAATTTCTACGTAAGTTGGAACACATTGTAGGACAATATAAAGCAGTCTTTTATAAGTACAGGAAATATACATGTCGGGCGTTTAAAACTATGTCCCTGTATGGGTTGGGTTCACAAGTAGGAGTGTTTGTAAGTTGGATGTCTGTAAATCAGGGATCCCCTACACATAATGCTTTTCACACCCAGCAGAAATCTCATAGCATTTTTCAGCGAATGACATAATCATGAAATGTATCGTCACTGTTATCAATCAGGAAACGCTTTGTGCTGAGGTACAAGAGCAGTTGTGGCTTAAATAAATGGTGCAGTAAAGGCTTGAAGGGCTGAATGGCCTTCTCCTGTTCCCATAGCAACCTCACTGCCCACCACTCTCTAGAAGCTATTCTCCAATAGATCAAGGCAGAGAAAGTGGATGACAAAGATTAGCTTTTCCTTATCTTTTCAGGTTTCTCTTCTTTAATGGAGAATCTTTCTATATCATAGTGTAGAAGCAGGCCATTCGGCCCATTGAGTCCACACCAACCCTCCAAAGAGCGTCCTACCCAGACCCACCCCCCTACCCTATCCCTATAACCCTGCATTTCCCATGGTTATCTAGCCTGCACATCCCTGTGACACAATGAGGCAATTGAGCATGGCCAATCCACCTAAGCTGGTCATCTTTGGAATGTGGGAGGAAACCGGAGCACCCGGTGGAAACCCATGCAGAATGGGGAGAACGTGCGAAGTCCTCATAGGCAGTCACCCGAGTGTGAAATCAAACCTGTGCCGCCCTAGGATTGTGAGAGAAACACCTATTCCTGTTTATCCTGGTCCAAATATGCGCTATCTTGGTGGATTGCAGTGTTACAGGGATAAGGGTTGGGTCTGAGTGGGATGCTTTTCGGAGGGGTGGTGTGGAGTCGATGGGCTGAATAACCTGCTTCCACACAAATCTGGGGATTTTATGATCTGATCTGGTTTGAGGGACATCCCAAATCCGAAAGCAAATCAATCCTATCAATATGCGACAAATTGGATACATTGAAATGGCAATTTTCCTCCAACATTAAATGTGTGTGTGTGTGTGTGTGTGTGTGTGTGTGTGTATTTTCATTTTTGTTTTTCAAGGCTTCTTTTTTTTGATTTTATGGAATTGTTGGCTGACCGCCACATATGACATCAGTGTCTGGTCAATTTAAAGCAGGAAGGTGGGTGAAGGAGTTTAAATGGACTGAGGGCAGAGCGAATGGGAGAGAGAGAGAGAGAGAGACTGAGGAAGAAGAGAAAGTTCAAAACAACCTTTAAGGAACAGAACCACGGAAGGAGAAATGTGATAAAGGAAGACTAATGTTTTTCGTTTTAAAAAAGGGAGTTTTAGTTGGATCTGAAGAGAAGTTCATGCACTGAAAAATTAGTCAACATACAGGGTTGACAATACATCTTGCTTCTTGTCCTGAGACATTGTGAACGATGGATTTTACACATCGGCGGAACTCAGTGAGTTTTTAAAAAAAAATTTCCATGTCATTTTAAAATTGAAAATGTTTTTGGGTGTTACTTGTGATGTTTGCAGTTGGGCTCAGTCATTGTTTTACGTGAGGTTACTGAAGTATTGAAGTGGCTGGAGATTTGAGGTTGTGAGGGGGATGTTGATGAGGTAATCCAGTGGGTCCCTTTGCCTGTCAGACCTGCTCCTCATTCCCCACTGCCTTGGTTTTAAGGCTGTTTTGACCCCCCTCTCCTCGCTACACTGGATCCACGCTGTAATTGGCAGTGTTTGGGGGTAGAGGTGACTGAATTCACATCGCAGCTGCTGCACTCGCTATTGCAGCTTTAACTGAGAATGTGCATTTTCCTAAAATTATGTTCTCCATTTCCAACCTCTCACTCTGCCCCCTAAGGCGGTGAATCGCACTCGGGTACAGATGCATAGGGCAAAAAGGTCCCAGCCCAAATTGCACACAAGTTTCAAGAAGATATTTGACTGTGAGGGCATCACAGAAAGAGATGTAAGAGGCCAGGAGCTAATTCCTGCAGTATGCTGAGATTGTTTAATTTGGGACAGGTGGGATTAAGTTTTTGGACCCTCTTCGATTCACAGCTTCTTTTAAGTGATGTAGGATTAATTTCTGTATAAGGCTTCCATAGCAGGAGAGTGTTGCATCATCAAAAGTGCCACCTTTTCGAATGAGACATTAAACTGAGGTTCTATCTCGGGATCCAATGCTCCAAGTATCCAATAGGAAAGAGATGAGCAGAAATTTCTCTACTCCCAAGATCAATGGTTGTTGAGCATCCTTACTTGAGAAAGGATGTATTGGCACTGGAGCTGGTTCAGTGGAGATTCACTAGTTGATTTCAGAAATAAGAAGATTGCCCTTATGAGGAGAGATTGAGAAGACTGGGACTCTACTCACTGAATTTAGGAGAAGGTGGGGGTTTCTTATAGAAACATTGAAATTATGAAAGGAATAGCGAAGATAGAAGCAGGGAGGTTGTTTCCACTGGTGGGTGAAACTAGAACTAGGGGGCATAGCCTCAAAATAAGGGGGAAGCAGATTTAGGATTGAGCTGAGGAGGAACTTCTTCACCCAAAAGGTTGTGAATCTGTGGAATTCCCTGCCCAGTGAAACAGTTGAGGCTACCTCGTTGAATGTTTTTAAGGCAAAGATAGATTTTTGAACAGTAAAGAATTTAAGGCTTACAATGAGTAGGCAGGTAAGAGGAGCTGAGTCCATGAAAAGATCAGCCATGACCTTATTGAATGGTGGGACAGGCTCAAGGGCCAGATGGCCTACTCCTGCTCCTAGTTCTTATGAGTATTGTTCGAGACTGAGTTAGAGTTTTAACCAATAAGGAGGAGGTAATGGAGGAAGATGGAGTTGAGGCTTGATCAGATCAGCCATTATCTTACTGAATGGTGGATGAAGCTTGGCGGACCAAATGGTCTACTCTTGATCCTATTTCTAATGGCTATCTGCTCCAGTCCCCCATGGTCAAACAGAAAGATAGATGAAAGCACTCTTTTTTTTACGCACCTTTAGGTATCTACAATTTTAACCTCTCCACCACTGGCAGCTGTAACTGTCAACTGCCTGGGTCCTGAGTTCTGGGATTCCCTCCCTAAACCTCAAATTATGAAGGATTTTGGTAGAGAGGGAGAAACTGGCAGAAACAGACACAAATGTTGGTAACCAATTCGGAGGTGTTGGGGTGGAGTTGCAGAGAAGGGTGGATGCACAGATTTAGAAAGTGTTTGTGTGGAGAGAGTTAAATCCGAATTCCCTACCAGAAAGGAAGAGGAGTAACTTTCAAATAAGGAATTGGAGCCATGTTTAAAGAACAGGCAGTAGGGACGGGGCTATTGAAAGGGGAAGGAGAATTAGATTAGAAACAGTGTGGAAACAGGCCCTTCAGCCCAACAAGTCCACACTGACCCTCCAAAGAGCAACCCACCCATACCCATTCGCCTACATTTACTCCTTCACCTAACACTACAGGCAATTTAGCATGGCCAATTCACCTGACCTGCAATCTTTGGATTGTGGGAGGAAACCGGAGCACCCAGAGGAAATCCACGCAGACACGGGGAGAATGTGCAAACTCCACACAGACAGTTGCCTGAGGCGGGAATTGAAGCCGGGTCTCTGGCGCTGTGAAGCAGCAGTGCTAACCACTGTGCCACCCCAATTAATTGGGAAGCTTTCTGGAAGAGACAGCATAGACACGGTGGGCCAAATGGCCTCCTTCTGCAGTATGCCGAGCACAGTCCTGATCTCTTGGCTGCAATCCGTGATTCATTTGAAATATTTGATTGCTATTACCCCTGTCTTTCTGTCTGTGAGACAGATTAAGACTATCATCAGTTGTGCTTGGACTCTTCCCCGGTGTACCGAAGGGACAGTTTAGCCATGTCTGTCAGATAGATTATAACTGTCACGCAGATTGGTCCTTTCCGCACACCATCTGCAAACCACACACACTTTGCAGAGAGGGTCACAGTTGACTGACACTATTTTGTCACGTTTGCACATCATGTGGTTTCTTTACAAAGCAGTCGCTCACACATGATGCAGTCCTGCAGAAGCTAATGAGACCATTGAGCCCATCGTGCCTCAGCCTAACACCTCGCTCTTTCCAACAGGTAGTTTAGAGCACCACAGCAAGATTTGGGGTTAAATGACCAATCATAGATCCACACAGGTGTGAGAGGTTTCCATTCAGTCTCTTGGTCCTGGCTTTGAAAGAGCAAAATGGTTCTTCTCATTCCCCATGTCCTCCATTCTGCCCTGGTATCACCCCAGTGTCCTGCATATTTATTTTCCCTCCTTATAGCTATTTAACCAATTCCCTTTTGAAAGTTTCTATTGAATCTGCTTCCACCACCCTTTCAGGCAGGGCGCTCCATATCAGATCAAATCACTGTGTTAAAAATACCTCTCATCTCTCACTCTGATTCATTTGTCACTTATCTCAAGTCTGTGTCCCTCTAGTTACCAAGCCTTCCTTATTCTATAAAAATGCAATTTCAAAAACATTCAGTAAATCTCTCCTTCACCCTCCCTGCTCCAACAGTTCTTGGGTTATTCCAATCTCCCCATGTCACTGAAATTCCTCAAACCTGAGATCACTTGTGCAGCCTCTGTGAGATAGCAATATGTAGATGGGAGGCAGTGGGACTAGTAGTAATTATTGCTGACTTGTTAATCTAGAGATCTAATTAATGTTCTGGGGGGTTCAGTGTGAATCCTGCCATGGCACTGTGAGGCAGCAGCGGTTACGATCTGGAATGCACTGCTTGAGAATGTATGGAGGCAGATTCAGTTGTGGTTTTCAGAAGAGAATTAGCCTGTTACTAGAAAAGGAAGTGTGTAAAGGTTTACTGGGAGAAGGCAGAGGAATGGTACTAAGTGAATTGTTCATTGGGAAAGCTGGTAAAGACATGAAGAGTTAAATGATCTCCATCTGCGCTATAAGAACATCCATGTCATTCACCACTGAATTATAGATCCCCGACAGCATGTAGGCAGGCCATTCAGCCCATCGACACCACACCAACCCTCTGAAGAGCACTCCACCCAGACCTATTCCCATAACCCTACATTTCCCAAGGCCAATCCACTGAACCTGCACATCTTTGGGCTGTGGGAGGAAACTGGAACACCCAGAGGAAACCTATGTAGACATGGAGAGAATGTGCAAACTCCTCACAGACAGTCGCCCGAGGCTGGAATTAAACTCTGGCACAGTGAAGCAGCAGTGCTAGCCACTAACCCATAGTGCCATCCTGGTGTATACACAATAACAACTTGCATTGTATAGTGCCTTTAGGAAATGTTTGAAGCACCAAATGGCCTATTTGTTTTCTTAATTAATTTGTTTGAGGCAGTAAACTATCCTCATTTCAACAAAGTGTTTTCGAACAAAGTTTGAAATTATAAGGAGATAGCAAGGCAAAAACTTGGTCAAAGAAGTAGATTCTAAGGAGTGCCTCAAAGAAGATAGAAAGTTTAGGGAGGAAATTTCAGAGCTTGAGGCGAATGCAGCTGAAGGTGTGATTAAAATTGAGGATGTTAAAGAAGCAAGAATTGGAAGACTGCAGAGATCTATAAGAGTTGTAGGAGAGATTTGACGTAGCACAGTGGTTTAGTGGTTAGCACTGCTCCCTCACAGCACCAGGGACTCAGGTTCAATTCCAACCTTAGGCAACTGTCTATATGGAGTTTGCATAATTCTCCCCATGTCTATGTGGGTTTCCTTCGGGTGCTCTGGTATCCTCCCAAAGCCCAAAGATGCATAGGTTAGGCGGACTGACCATGTTAACTTGCCTATTTGTGTCCAGGGATGTGTAGATTAGGTGGATTAGCAATAGAAAATGCAACATTACTGGGACAGGATAAGGAGTGACTCTGGGTGGAGTGCTTTTCGGAGGGTTGGTGTGGACTTAGTGGGCCGAATGTCCTGTTTCCACACTGTAGGGATTCTATGATAAGATTACAGAGGTAGAGGAGTTTGAAAGTCAGGATGAGAACTTTAAAATCAAGTTGTCGCTTAACTGGAGGCCAACATTGGTCGGTGAGATTTGGTGTGAGTTCTTAAACAGGGCTTTGCATAAGCTCAAATTTGCCAATTACGATGAATGACCACAAACTATTTTTTCAACAAAGCCCCTCTATCAGTGAAATCCTATATACCTTAAAGTCCTGATTTTGAAAAAAAAAAGGATTTTTGCAGGAAATGGAAGAAGCTGACCTATAACGCTCTTTCCTTAAAACCAATGGAACAGCATCCAGCCAGTTAACTCCACACAACCTGCTGAGCATTATTTTAGTTTGTTGAGACCTATTTTTCAATTTTAAGGTCCTGACCTCTGGGGTTAGAGAATGTGGGGATCAAATGAAGGTGGAAGAAGGGAAAAGAAAAGAAGGGAGCAAGATAAAGGGGGAGAGGATGGAGCAATGTCCCAGCCCAATAACAAGAGGAGGAAGCTGTTCAGCCTTTGGGAATTATCATTCAGCGAAGCCATGGCTGATTTGCAACCTAACTCCACATACCACTTTCAGCCACAACACAGATTTAACATAGGAGTTTACAGTTCAGAAGAGGCTCTTCAGGCCATCAAATGTCTACCACCAAAATGGATGTCCAGTTACCATTCCTAGTCACCCTACAGCCCAGTCTCCAAAATCCTTACTAATATATTTGTTTTCACCTATTTCCACAATTAATTCATCCATTTTATTGCAAATGCTCTGCATATTAAGGTGCAAAGCCTTAAGGCTGGTCTTTGTAACAATGTTTGTCCCATTCCCGTCATTTTTCACTGTGGCCCTGATTTCTCTGCTGATTACGTTTCCTATTCCCCTTTCTCTGACTCCTTGCATTGGTTCCCATCCTTTTGCCATTTTAGTTTAAAGCCTCCCCAACCACGTGAGGAAATAGCTCCCTCGAACCACCCCAGACGTCAGTTATAGAGTCATACAGTAGATTTGATTCCATTCAGTGTGAAAACAGGCCCTTTGGCCCAAGAAGTCCACACCAACTCTCCAAAGAGTAACCCACCCAGACCCATTTCCCTCTGACTAATGCACCTAACACTATGGGAAATTTGAATGGCCAATTCACCTGACCTGCACAACTTTGGACTGTGGGAGGAAACCCACGCAGACATGGGGAGAATGTGCAAACTCCACACAGTCGCCCAAGGCTGGGATCGAACCCACTCAACCACCATGCCGCTCAGTACTACAGCATAGAGACAGGCCCTTTGGCCCAAACTGGTCCATGCCGACCAAAATGACTATCCACGCTAACCTCATTTTCCTGCAATTGGTCAAAATACTTCTCATCGTTTCCTATCCGTGTATTTGTCCAAATGCCTTTTAAATGTTGATAACATTTAAAATATTAATTTTAATGTTAATAAAATGTTAAATGCCTCAACCACTTCTGCTGACAACTTATTCCATATGTGTACCACCCTCTGTATAAAAAAACGTTGCCCCTCAGGTTCCCTTTTATTAGATTACTTACAGTGTGGAAACAGGCCCTTCGGCCCAACAAGTCCACACCGCCCCGCCAAAGCGCAACCCACCCATACCCCTACAAATACCCCTTCCCTAACACTACGGGCAATTTTAGCATGGCCAATTCACCTGACCTGCACATCTTTGGACTGTGGGAGGAAACCGGAGCACCCGGAGGAAACCCACGCAGGCACGGGGAGAACGTGCAAACTCCACACAGTTAGTCGCCTGAGGCGGGAATTGAACCCGGGTCTCTGGCGCTGTGAGGCAGCAGTGCTAACCACTGTGCCACCTTTCTTACCCCTCTAAGCTTAAACGGACGCCCTCTAGTCCTAGATTCCTCAACCCTGGGAAAAAGACTGAGTGCATTCACCCTATCCATGCCTCTCATGATCTTATTCACCTCTATAAAGTCCCTCCTCACTCTCCTACCCTCTAAAGAAAAAAAAGTGCTAGCTTGTCCCCCAGCCTCTCCCTCAGACCGTTGATTCCAGGCAACATTCTTGTAAATTTCTTCTGCACTCTTTCCAGTTTAATAACATCCTTCCTGTAACAAGGTGACCAAACCGGAACATAATACTCCAAATTTAGCCTCATCAATGTCCCATACAACTGTAACATAACTTTCCAACTTTTATACTCAATGCCTGACTGGAGGCCAATGTGCTAAAGGCCTTCTTCACTGTCCTGTCTACCTGAGACTTTCAGAAAACAGTGAACCGGAACTCCAAAATCCCTCTGTTCCACTACACTCCTTAAGGCCCTATTCATTCACCATGAAACCCCTATCCTGATTTGACTTTCCAAAATGCAAGACCTCACTCTTATCTATATTAAACTCCATTTGCCATTTTTCAGCTCACTTCCCCAGCTGATCAAGGTCCTGCTGCAATTTCTGATAACCTTTCTCAATGTCCATGATACCGCCTATTTTAGTGTCATCAGCAAGCTTACCAACCTTGCCTTGTACATTTTCATCCAAATCACTGATACAGATAACAAACACAGTGATGGGTCCAGCACTGACCCCTGTGGCACTCCTGTAGTAGTCACAGGCCTCCAGTCTGACAAGTATCCTTCCTCTATTACCTTCTGCTTCTTACCATCAAGCCAATGTTGTGTCCAATTTGCCAGCTCACACTGGATTCCATGCAATCTAACTGTCCCATACAGCCTACCATGTGGAACCTTATCAAAGGGCTTACTGACTACAGGTACCACCCTGCCCTCGTCAACCTTCCTGGTCATTTCATTAAAGAACTCTAAGAAATTTGTGGGGCATGATCTCCCACTCACAAAGCCATACTGACTACTCCTAATCAAGCCCTGTCTTTCCAAATGCATCTACATCTTATCCCTCAGAATCTTCTCAAGTAACTTACCCACCACAGATGTTAAGCTTACTGGTCTATAGTTCAAAGGCTTTTCTTTGTAGCCCTTCTTGAATAATGGCACAACATTTGCTACCTTCCAGTTTTCTGTGACCTCACTCGTGGCTAATGGTCCTGTTCCTGTCCAAGTCAAAACATGTTGACTTAAAAATGACCCGTGCGTCTTCTCAACTCTGACTTAAAGTCCTGTTGTCTGCTTTCTGTCCATTAGTCAATCCTCCATTCATGTGATTGACAAATTAACAATTAATCCAGCGCCAGTCACTGTTGGAGAAAAGAGGTCAAATCATCTACTTCCCTTTGTGTGAAGTGGTCCCAAATTTCACTCCTGAAAGGTCCACCTCTAATATTTAGTCTCTACCCCCGAGGCCTCAAGACCTCAAAAAAACCTTCAAATTTGGAGCAGGAGTAGGACACTCAAGCTTGTTTCTCTACTCCATCAAGATCATGGCTATAGTGATTGGAATGAGGGCCAGGTGATATTGGGGTTGTTAACCTGGGCCAATCAGGAGGCCAATCCTGATGAAGGGCTTATGCCCGAAATGTCCATTCTCCTGCTCCTCGGATGTAAACTGACCTGCTGTGCTTTTCCCGCGCCACACGTTTTGACTCTGATCTCCAACAATTGCAGTCCTCATTTTCTCCCAATAAGGGAGTCCTGGCCAACAGATATAAACAGAAGATTCAACATGGGTGCTGGGGAAAAATAAGCACTACAAAGAAAAACAGAAAAAAAAGAAAGAACAAAAAAGAAAAATAAACAGGAGATTCAGACAGTCTTCTCATTCTAGATTCTGGCTCTAAGCTGGTCGGTCAGAGCCCATGTACTGTGCACGTGTGAATAAAGGGTGATTTGGTAATGGTATACCAGCCTCTGTGCAGTTATTTCAATGGCTGATCTGATTATTGTTTCAGTTTCACTTGCTTGCCTGCTCCCCACAACTTTTAACTCCTTTGTCAGTCAAAAAATGTGCCTACCTCAACATCCGATGACCCTGTCTCCACCAGAGAAATTCACAGGCTCACAACTTCCCTAAGACAAGTAAACTCTCCTCAACTCTGACTTAAAAGTCCCATGCTTCTACTCAGTTGGACATCCCCTTTAACACAGAGATGAGGTAAAACTTTTTCTCACAGAGTCTTTGGAACTCTCTTGCTCTGTAGATGGTGGAAGCAGAATAAGGCAGAGGTAGATAGATTCCTGTTGAGAAAGGGGGTGAAGAGGTTTTGGGATAGATGGGAATGTACATTTAAGGCTACAATCAGATGCGCCATGATCTTATTTGGTAGTGGGTCAGGTTTGATGGGCTGAATGGCCTACTCCGGCTCCTTATTTGGATCACCATCTCCTCATGCGGTACTCTAGATGTGGTCTAACCAATGCCGTGCATGGCTGTATCATCATCTGTTCCCTCTAATTTCTTGAAAACCACCCTTATTCTTCCAGGGAACATAATCCTAGTTTGTGTTTTCCCTCCTCATCTTCTGGGATCTGGAGGGAAATGGTAGCTTGTGGTGGAATTGTAGGAAGCTGAGAATTGACACAGAGATCCTGGTGGAAGGATGAGAATTCCTGAAGGGAATGGCAGCGTACTATTGGTTAGTGCCTTCGGTATAATGTTGTAAATGTGGAGGGCTGCTGTCAGGATTAAGCATACTGGTAAATAGAGAAAGCTGGCATGTAACCAGGGAACTTTTGAGGGCTCCACAGTCAATGACATAGGAAGGAAGTGAGCTGAATTAACATGCATCAATCAAATGGCTCCAAAAACAGATAATTCAGCCCACGTGAGCCCTACTAGTCCATGCAAGTCACCTCTCCCAGCCTTGAAAACTCACATTCCTCCAATTTGGTCTCTAAGCATCCCCAATTGTAATCAACCCACTGGTTGTCAGCCACCTGGACCCTAAGCCCTGGAATTTCTGCTTCTCTGTTCCTTTTTTGATGTTCCATACTTATTTAACAAAGACTTTAGCTGTATGTCTTAATATCTCCTTATGTGACTTAATAGAGTCATACAGCATGGAAACAGACTCTTCAGTCTAACCGGTCCATGCCAAACATAATCCCAAACTAAACGAGTTCCACCTGCCTGTTCCTGGTCGATATTCCTCCAAGCCTTTCTTATTCATGTACTTATCTAAGTTTTTTTTTAACACGTTGTAACTGGCCCCATATCCTCAGGAAGTTCATTCCACCTGCAAACCAAATTCTGTGTAAAAAATTTGCCCCCATGTCTTTTTTAAATGTCTCTCCTCTCACCTTAAAAATGTACCCTCTAGTCTTGAAATCCCCCATCCTAGAGAAAAGACACCTACCATTAGCTTATGGTAACCCCTCATGATTTTATAGACCTTTTTAATGTCACCTCTCAACCTCCTACTCTCCAGTGAAAAATGCCCCAGCCTATCTAGCCTTTCACTATGACTCAAACCTTTCACACCCAGCAACATCCTGGTCAATCACTTCTGAACCTTCTCCAGCTTAACAATATCCTTTCTATAACTGTCAAGTGTTATTTAATAACAGTCCATGGGTCTTCTTACTACCTTTATACACTTTATAAGTTCAATTATTAGGTCCCAGTAAATGTAATTCTCATTTAGAGTTGTGCCTAACAGGACATAGCCCATATCCTTGATGTATTAGGACCACTGAAATACACTATAAGTTCAATTTGAAATCTGGATGAGCCCTAAGATTCCACAAGTGGATCTCCTGATTGTCGTTCCCCAGAGAAATACTACCATGTGTTTGGTGGCAGTGATTCCCAGGGGAAAGTTGGAAAAAAAAGAGTCTGGACTTTGTTAGAAAACTCTTGAATTCTTTCCCACTGTTGGTATCTCTGACCTCAATCACATGGAAGTACACATGCAATCAAATGAATGAGAAAAGACAACTGTGGTCCTCAATCTAGAAATAAGATAAAGGCAAAGTTGCCATCATCCCAGAGGGCCACACGGTAGTGAACTTAACCAGAGGGTCATCACTCCTCAAGTGAAGCTGAGAAGACAGGACTTTTGTGGTGACCTCAGCTGGTGTCAGGAATTGAACTTGTGGTGTTGGCATCACTCTGCATTGCAAACCAACCTCCAGCCAACTGAGCTGATGGAACTGTTTTGAAAAAGGAAAAAGCAGTTGAACTGGTAAATGAAATTAAAAACAGAAATTGTTGGTGAAACTCAGTGGATCTGGCAGCATCCTTGGAGAGAAAGCTAGGTCAAAATTTCAGGTCCAGTGACGTCATCAGAATTGGTCAAGGAGATATCCTGGTCTGACTAGTCTCAAAACAGAAAGACCAATATGTCCCATTTCCCAGTATTAAGATTTTTTAAAAAATGTTTTTCCTTTTAGGGAGCTGTCATCAGCCTTTATGGGCCCCCACCTCCACCATTTTATAGGGGAGTCTCTAAGCTGATTAGAATGCTGTGGGTTCAACATCCACACCTGAGACCTGAGCTCAGAAAAATCAAGGGTGACACTCCCAGCCCAGCTGGTCAAAGGCACAATCTTGCAGATGTTATAATAAACACTCTCAAGTGAGCTTGAGAGATCCCGTCTTGGCTGGGAGCTCTCATCAGTGTCCTAGCTGATAGTCGTCCCTCAAACAACATCACAAAAATAGTGTCACAGAGATGTACAGCACGGAAACAGACCCTTTGGTCCAACTCATCCATGTCGACCAGATATCCTAAATTAATCTAGTCCCATTTGCCAGCATTTGGCCCATATCACTTTAAACCCTTCCTATTCGTATCCCCATACAGATGCCTTTTAAATGTTGTAATTGTACCAGCCTCCACCACTTCCTGTGGAAGCTCATTCCTTACACACACCACCCGTGAAAAGGTTGCCCCTTAAGTCCCTTTTAAATCTTTCCCCTCTCATCTTAAACCTATGCCCTCTAGTTTTGGACTCCCCTACCTTAGGGAAAAGACCTTGGCTGTTCACCCTATATTTGCCCCTCATGATTTTATAAACTTCTAAAAGGTCACCCCTCAGCCTCTGAAGCTCCAAGGAAAATAGTTCCAGCCTATTCAAACCCTGGCAACATCCTTGTAAATCTTTTCTGAACCCTTTCAAATTTCACAACATCTTTCCTATAGCAAAGTCAAAAATCACACAACACCAGGTGATAGTCCAACAGGTTTAATTGGAAGCACTAGCTTTCAGAGCACCGCTCCTTCATTTTTAACTTTGTACACCCCAGTCCAACACTGGCATCTCCAAATCATTTCCTATAGCAGGGAGACCAGAATGGAATGCAATATTCCAAAAGGGATCTAACAAATATCCTGTACAACCACAAAATGATTTCCCAACTCCAACAGATTCAAGAACAGCTTCTCCCCTGTTGCTATTAGACTTCTGAATGGACCTCTCCAATTTTAAATTTAAATGTTGATCTTGCTGTTTTTGTGCACCTTCTCTGCAGTAGTAACATTGTATTCCTTGCTCTGTTCTATCACCCTAATGCACTTTGCATGGTATGATCTGCCTGTATTGCATGCAAAACAAAACTTTTCACTGTATCTAGGTATGTGACAATAATAAATCAAGTCAAATTACAAAAAATGATAATCTGAACATAATCGCATTATTGTTTATGGGAGCTTGCAGTATGGACATTATCTATATTACAACAGTAACTACAATTCAAAAGTGATGCTTGGTAGTACAATCCTTTTGAAATTTGGAATTCCTATGATTCTGTCCTGGAGAGTGCAAAATCGAAAACCCTTGACAGCATGTCTGTTTTTTCTAGTAATATTAAAAATGAAATGACCAATTGCCCTTGAGGGAAACATTAACAATAAAACTGGCAAAAGAAACTGACTTGTCTGAATTCTATACTTCAAAATGGCACTCCAGTACAACCAGCACATTCAGTTCCAAATATTACATTTTACCTTTAGTGATCTTTCCCTCTGGGCATTAAACATTTTGGGGGATCCTGTGGTTGCTATATAAATGAACAATGAAGGTTGGGAAGATTGTTGCCATGTCAAAAGTGAAACTTGTCTTTTTCCTCCTCGTGTGCTAACGCTACAGTTGCCTCTTGCCTCCCAGCTCCACCATGCTCCCTGCTAGTCTTCTGCAGATGGTCGTCCTGTGTGCCTGGGTGCTGTTAGCTGGAGAAGCCAGCTTGTTCTCTGAAGGAGGGAAGACAGTGCCGTTGGATGCAAGCCGAAAGGAAGGTGCAGCACACTCTTTGCCTGATCCTGAGCTGGTCCATACCCTCCGCAGGACTCTGCTGAGCAGATTGGGACTGAGCCATCTCCCCAAACCCAATCCTGCTGCCATCATCCCTCAGTACATGCGTGATTTGTACCATTTTCACACCGGGGATTACGGCAACATCCAGGATTCTAGCTTCACCCACTTAGGGAAACAGACACGGGGCGCCAACACAGTGCGGAGCTTCCATCACTTGGGTGAGTTACCACAACCAAACATCCTGTCCGAACTCTCCACCTCCTCTTCTCCCTTCAGAATGGACTGTTCTTTTTACCTCACATTACTTTTCTCTATCACACATATTCAGTTAGATATCCACAACCTCTACCACCCATAGGGGAATAGAGTTCAAAAGGGAATATCTTTAGGCGTTCCTTCCCACTTATTTTGGATTGACTCAACATGAACCATGCTATCCAACTGCAAGTGGTCCAATATCATATCTATGATTTGAAAAATGTGAACAGTAAAAGTATAATTTGTCTTCTAGTTCGTCTCATGAAAATCTCAATGTGTTACAGAATTCATATGCTCAGTGCATTTAGCTTCATCTGACACTTGAATTTGTCCTGAATCAAATTCTTACATACCACATGCTCAATGCTTTCTCACGGTCAATATAGTATTGCTGAATATTGGAACACTTGGTTTAGTAAAACTGGCATAGCCTACATATTCTACAGGAGAAAGTGAGGACTGCAGATACTAGAGAGTCCGTCGAAAAGTGTGGGTTAGAAAAAGCATAGCACGTCGGGCAGTATCAGAGGAGCAGGAGGGTTGGCATTTTGGGCATCACAACAAATTATAGTTGTACTAACTCAGGTAGCCCAAAAGGAAAGGAAAGGAGTTCCATTCCAAGTTGCATCCCATTGCAATTTCTTTTAATCCTTCTATGTGACAAGGCCAGCATTTATTCGCTATCCGTAACTGCACCTGAACTGAGTAACATAAAGTCATACAGATGTACAGCATGGAAACAGACCCTTCAGTCCAACCTGACCATGCCAACCAGATATTCCAACCCAATCTAGACCGACCTGCCAGCACCCGGCCCATATCCCTCCAAACCCTTCCTATTCATATACCCATCCAAATGCCTCTTAAATGTTGCAATTATACCAGCCTCCACCACTTCCTCTGGCAGCTCATTCCATACACATATCACCCGCTCAGTGAAAACGTTGCCCCTTAGGTCTCTTTTATATCTTTCCCCACTCACCCTAAACCTATGCCCTCTAGGTCTGGGCTCCCCAATGCCAGGGATATGACTTTTACTATTTACCCTATCCATGACCCTCATAATTTAACCCTGGCAACATCGTTGTAAATCTTTTCTGAACCCTTTCAAGTTTCACAACATCTTTCCGATAGGAAGGAGACTAGAATTGCATGCAATATTCCAACAGTGGCCTAACCAATGTCCTGTACAGCCGCAACATGACCTCCCAACTCCTATACTCAATACTCTGACCAATAAAAGGAAAGCATACCAAACGCCTTCTTCACTATCCTATCTACCAGAGACTCCACTTTCAAGGAGCTATGAACCTGCACTCCAATGTCTCTTTGTTCAGCAACTCTCTTTAGGACCTTACCATTAAGTATACAAGTCCTGTTAAGATTTGCTCTCCCAAAATGCAGCACCTCACATTTATCTAAATTAAACTCCATCTGCCACTTCTCGGCCCATTGGCCCATCTGATCAAGATCCTGTTGCAATCTGAGGTAACCCTCTTCGCTGTCCACTACACCTCCAATTTTGATGTCATCTACAAACTTACTAACTGTACCTCTTATGCTCGCATCCAAATCATTTATGTAAATGACAAAAAGTAGAGGTCCCAGCACCGATCCTTGTGGCACTCCACTAGTTACAGGCCTCCAGTCTGAAAAACAACCCTCCTCCACTACCACACTCTGTCTTCCACCTTTGAGACAGTTCTGTATCCAAATGGCTAGTTCCCCCTGTATTCCGTGAGATCTAACCTTGCTAACCAGTCTCCCATGGGGAACCTTGTCGAACGCCTTACTGAAGTCCATATAGATCACATCTAGCACTCTGCCCTCATCAATTCTCTTTGTTACTTCTTCAAAAAACTCAATCAAGTTTGTGAGACATGATTTCCCACGCACAAAGCCATGTTGACTATCCCGAATCAGTCCTTGCCTTTCCAAATACATGTACATCCTGTCCCTCAGGATTCCCTCCAACAACTTGCCCACCACCGAGGTCAGGCTCACCGGTCTATAGTTCCCTGGCTTGTCCTTACCGCCCTTCTTAAACAGTGGCACCACGTTAGTCAACCTCCAGTCTTCTGGCACCTCACTTGTGACTGTCGATGATACAAATATCTCAGCAAGAGGCCCAGCAATCACTTCTCTAGCTTCCAACAGAGTTCTAGGGTACACCTGATCAGGTCCTGGGGATTTATCCACCTTTACCCATTTCAAGATATCCTGCACTTCCTCCTCTGTAATATGGACATTTTTCAAGATGTCACCATCTATTTCGCTACAGTCCATATCTCCCATATCCTTTTCCACAGTAAATACTGATGCAAAATATTCATTTAGTATCTCCCCCATTTTCTGCTGCTCCACACAAAGGCCGCCTTGCTGAGCTTTGAGGGGCCCTATTCTCTCCCTAGTTACCCTTTTGCCCTTTATGTATTTGTAAAAACTCTTTGGATTCTCCTTAATTCTATTTGCCAAAGCTATCTCATGTCCCCTTTTTGCACTCCTCATTTCCCTCTTAAGTATACTCCTACTGCCTTTATACTCTTCTAAGGATTCACTCGATCTATCCTGTCTATACCTTACATATGCTTCCTTGTTTGTCTTATCCGAACCCTCAATTTCTTTAGTCATCCAGCATTCCCTATACCTACCAGCCTTTCCTTTCACCCTAAAAGGAGTATACCTTCTCTGGATTCTCTTTATCTCATTTTCCGAAGGCTTCCCAATTTCCAACCGTCCCTTTACCTGTGAACATCTGCCCCTAATCAGCTTTTGAAAGTTCTTGCCTAATACCGTCAAAATTGGTCTTCATCCAATTTAGAACTCCAACTTTTAGATCTGGTCTATCCTTTTCCATCACTATTTTAAATCTAATAGAATTATGGTCGCTGGCCCCAAAGTGCTCCCCACTGACACCTCAGTAATCTGCCCTGCCTTATTTCCCAAGAGTAGGTCAGGATTTGCACCTTCTCTAGTAGGTACATCCACACACTGAATCAGAAAATTGTCTTGTCCTCACTTTATTAATTCCTCTCCATTTAAACCCTTAACACTATAGCAGAGTCAGCCTATGTTTGGAAAGTTAAAATCCCTTACCATAACCACCCTATTATTCTTACAGATAGTGGAGATCTCCTTACAAGTTTGTTTCTCAATTTCCCTCTGACTATTAGGGGGGTCTATAATACAATCCCAAGACTTCAAAGTTTGGGAGAAGATTTGTAGCTCGGGTGCTCGTTGTTGTGGTTCTGTTCGCCGAGCTGGGAATTTGTCTTGCAAACGTTTCGTCCCCTGTCTAGGTGACATCCTCAGGGCTTGGGAGCCTCCTGTGAAACGCTTCTGTGCTGTTTTCTCCGGCATTTATAGTGGCCTGTCTCTGCCGCTTCCGGTTGTCAGCTCGAGCTGTCCGCTGTAGTGGCCGGAAAACCTGGACCCAATATACCGGCCACTACAGCGGACAGAGACAGGCCACTATAAATGCTGGAGAAAACAGCACAGAAGCGCTTCACAGGAGGCTCCCAAGCACTGAGGATGTCACCTAGACAGGGGACGAAACGTTTGCAACACAAATTCCCAGCTCGGCGAACAGAACCACAACAATCCCAAGACTTGCTGGGACCATTTCAGAGGGCAATTAGGAGTCATTCACATTAACAGCATGGTGTACCACAAGATGCATTGCAGTAACTCCTTCAACTCTACCTGCCAGACTCAGAACCTCTATTACCCAGAAGGGCAAGAATAACAGAAGCATAGAACAAGGTAAATAGAATCCAAGCCAGATTGTGATATAGCAACCAAGGCACATTTCTCTTCATTGCAGAGAGAGTTTATTGATATGCTGAGCTTTAGCCCTCTCTCATCCCACCCTCAGTATCCCAGCGCTTCCTGTTTATAGATATTTTCTATTCAGCAATGTTATTACATACCTCTGGAGCGGGTGGGCTTTGAAACCCGGCCTCCTTGCTCAGAAGTAGGGTCATACCACTTCATAAGAACCCCAGCCTGCTTGAAGATAATTAATATCCATCAACGGTTTCTCTTAACCCTACAATATCATTAACAAACCTGAACAGTGTGATTGACCAGATATAAACAAACACTACCACCTGCAAGTTTGCTGCCAAGCCGCACAATACCCTGATTTAGAACTATATCCCTATTCCTTCATTGTTTCTGGGTCAGAATCCTGAAACTTCCGCCTAGGAGTTCCGTGGCTGTCCCTAAATCCCAAGGCCGATCGTGGTTCCAGAAAGTGGCTCACCATCCACCCTCTTGAGGGGCATCAGGGATAGATGAAACAGAAACTAAAGTGGACGTATTTTCTTTGTGGAGAGAGGTTATTCACTTTCTAGGGGATTGGTTAACTCAGTTGGCTGCTTTGCAATGCAATGACACCAACAATGTAAGTTCATTTCCCAAACCTGCTGAGGTTACCAAGAAGGACTATCTTTCTGAAAGTCTCCCCTCGTGTTAGGGATGATGACTCTCAGGTTAGACTAGTCATCTCTCTCTAATGAGATAGCAAGGTAAAGATAAAAGACCAACAGATGTAGGAGTGCATTAGGCCATTCACTAATCGAGTCTGTTCTACCATTTGATCATGGCTGACATGTTTCATAGCCCCATTCTCCCGCCTTCTGGATGAAATACACTCAATGGCTTGCCTTCCACAGCCCTCTGCAGCAATGAGTTACATAGTTTCTCCACCCTCTGGTTGAAGAAATTCATCCTCACCTCAGTTCTAAAGGGTTGTCCCTTCACTCTCAGGCTGTGCCCTCTGGTCCTAGTCTCTGCTATTTCTCCAAGTCGACTCTATACAAACCTCTCAGATTTCTGTAAATTTCAATGAGATCCCCACCCTTCATCCTTTTAAACTCGATTGAGTACAGACTCAGAGTCGTTAACCACTCCTGATATGCCAAGCCCTTCATCCGCGGGTTCATTCTTGTAAACATCTTCTGGACCAGCACATCCTTCCTTGGATGTGGAATGCTTACTGACTTGTTGAATTTTACTCCTCTGCTCACACACCTTCATGGGGAATAGTCGTCATTGACCCATAAAGGGATAGTCTCCATGGAGTCGTAGGGAATGAAAGCCTTTATTAAAAAAACTGTTGGATCAGGGAGGTTTTTTACTCTTCATGAAATTATTTGTTATTAACCCTAATCAGTGTTTTTCTCCTCTTTCTCCATTTGGCTTATGACAGATTATCTCCAGGAGGTTCCTGATCCTAAGGGAAGAGGTTTCCACCAGATCGTCTTCAACTTGACTACCATCCCTGACCGAGAACATGTCACCTCGGCCGAGCTCCGTTTATTCCGGGAGGCTGAGATTGGGGCCAGTCCTGATCTGGATGTGGTGGCTGTTTACGAGCTCTCTGGGCCCCTGGGCAGAGGAAGGATGGGGCGCAGGCTACTGGAGAGGCGCCTGCTACCCGGTAACCGGAGCCAGTGGGAGAGCTTCGAGGTGGGCCCGGCGGTGATGAACTTGAAAGCAGGGCAGCGGCAAAGGCGGGGACTGGTGGCTTTCCTGGTCGAGATGAGGCCGGGACGGTCACCACGTGGGCGGCTGAGAGTCGGCAGGTCACCACGGGAGGCTGAGGAACCCCGCTGGCCACTCCTGGTCACCTATGGCCGGGACAGTGGCGGTGGGAGGGCTTTGGGATCCAGGCCCAAGCGGCATGGCCTGAAGAAAGGGGCTCGGGCCAGAGTTCGGTCGCGTAATCGGTGCCGCCGGAGACCGCTGTACGTAGACTTCAAGAGGGTGGGCTGGACTGAGTGGATCATCGCTCCCCGTGGCTACAATGCCTTTTACTGCCAGGGTGAGTGCCGGTTCCCGCTTGCTGATCACATGAACTCCTCCAGCCATGCCATCGTGCAGACCCTGGTCAACTCAGTGAACACTGACATCCCCAAGGCCTGCTGTGTACCTACTGAGCTCAGCCCAGTCGCCATGCTCTACCTAGACGATGATGAGAGAGTGGTCCTCAAGAATTACCAGGAGATGGCCGTCGAAGGCTGTGGATGCCGCTGAGAGAACAAACCCTGCCTCCAACAGGTGCGAGACCATTATGCAATGGGGTAATCTTCATTGAGTAACTGAATCATTGCAGATCTTCATTGAGTCATTGGGAAGTCTTCAGTAAGTCACTGGGAGTCTTCATTGAATCATCAAAGATCTTCATTACATCGTGGGGAGCCTTAATTGAGTCATTGAAGGTGGTCTTCATTGAGTAACTGGGGTGATTTTTATTGAATCATAGGGGATATTCTTTAAGTCATTGGGAGTCTTCATTGAGTCATAGTGATGATCTTCATTGAATCATTGGGGATCTTCATTGATTAACAGTGCAGTCTTGAAACAGTCATTGGAGGTGGTCTTCATTGAGATATTGGGGAATCTTCAATAAGTCATTGAGAGTCCTCATTGAGTCATGAATTGTCTTCACTGAGTCTTTCAGGGGTTTTCATTGAGACATTCAGGATCTTCATTAAGTCATTGGTAATCTTCATTGAATTATGACATGTCTTCATTAAGTCATACAACATAGAAGATGTCCTTCAGTTTATCAAGTGTGTGTCCACCTGGCCTACTCTCATCCCACTTTCCTGTACCTAGTCCACAGCCTCTGAAGTCATGACATTTTGAGTGTGAGGTTTCTATTACCCTCCCAGGACTTTTTTGTTAATATAAGGCATGCTGAGATTTGATAAGCCTGCATGAAGATTATATTCCAGGGTCTTCACTCAAAAGGATACCCTCATCAGTCCAGGCTTGTGCTGGGTGCGGGATTCATCACCATATCCTTTCCAGCACAGTTCAGTCATATTGGACTCAACATTAACTGTTTCTATGTCCAAATATTCTACTAGACCTCCTGAGTTTCTCCAATATTGTTGTCAAGAAGAGTCAAGGACTCATAGAAGCATAGAAAAAAGGCGCAGGTGTAGTCCATTTTGCCCTTTGAGTCTGTTCCAAAACTCAGTATGATCAAGACTGACCATCCAACTCAGCTCCCTCTTTCTGCTCTCTCCTCATATCCTGTAATCCCTTAAATTCTAAGAACTATATGCACAACATTTATGAAAGTCTTCAATGTTTTGGCCTCAAAGTTTCCTGTGGCAGAGAATTCCACAAGTTCAGCACTCCCGGGTAAAAAGGTTTCTCCTCATCTCTGTCCTTAAAGGTCTATCCCATTTATTTAGACTGTGACTCCTGGTTTAGGACTCCCTAGTCATTCTCAATATCCATCCTCAACACATTAACTATATTTCTCTCTCCCACAGATGCTGCCAAACCTGCTGAGTTTCTCAAGCATGTTTTGTGTTTGTTTCAGATTTCCAGCATCTGCAGCAAAGTGTGTTGGGGAGGTTCTAACATAGTTGCCCCTATCAGAAGCTATTGACAGAAAGACTTGTGTTTGTGTGACACCTTTTCATGGCCTCAGGACATCCTTTGGCAGCTGACAAATAATCTTTTTTCCTATGAATGCAGTCGGTCTCTGTAGCACTGCAAAGAAACATGGCTGCCTAATTGGTGCTTGTAGGATATTGCTGTGCACAAGTTGATACTCAGGCCAAGATAATTTGTCTTTTGACAATGTCGATTGAGTAATATTGGTCCACGACACCAGGTAGAAAACAAACCGTTGCCCCCACCCTCCATAGCCCAGCACCCGTTTGAAACAGGACATTGTACACCCACCTGTGGGAGCAGGAAGTTTGAAGGTTCATCTGTAAGATGATGTGGAGATGCTGCTGTCGGACTGGGTTAGAGAAAGTCAGAAGTCACACGACAGCAGGTTATAGTCCAATACGTTTATTTGAAATCACAAGCTTTCAGACCATTGCACCTTCGGCAGGTGAAGTCATTGTGATTTCAAATAAACCGGTTGGACTATAACCTGGTGTCGTGTGACTTCTGACTTCATCTGAAAGGTGGTAATGCAGCACTCGCTCAGTTCGATACAGGGAGCGTTAGCGTGGATTTGTGCTCAAGTCTCTGGAATCAACTGACACCAATAATTACCACTGTTTTTGTCGCTGTGAAAATAAAGAATGAATTGACTGTACATTCAGATGTGGTGAAAAAAAATTTAACTTTTTCTCTAATCTTGTGTTAAATAGTTTCTTATTCATCATATGTCTATGGGTCCTCTTTGCCCTGAAAGCACTGGCTAATAGCCTAGCTCTTTGGTATTCACCTCAAACAGTATGTGCAAACCAAGAATGTGAATAGTAGCAAGTTATTTGATTATGGGAACATCACAGTTAGCAATGAAATTCCACCTTGGCAATGACCTTTAAACTTGCCAGCAAGGGGTTAGAGAGGGAAGTGGTTGGGTCACTGGGCAGATACTTTGTGACAGGAATCCAGGCTGACATTTTTTTCCTTTTTTCATCTTTCCCCTAGAGATTCAGAATCCCAGTTACAGCAAAATCACCCTCACTTACTGTGCCCAGTTCTAAAGGCAGCTAACTAGAGTCATAGAGATGTACAGCATGGAAACAGACCCTTCTAGTCCCACCTGCCAGCACCCGATCCATATCCCTCCAAACCCTTCCTGTTCATATACCCATCCAAATACCTTTTAAATGTTGTAATTGTACCAGCCTCCACCACATCCTCTGGCAGCTCATTCCATACACATACCACGCTCTGTGTGAAAAAGTTGCCCCTTAGATCTCTTTTATATTTTTCCCCTCTCACCCTAAACCTATGCCCTCTAGTTCTGGACTCCCCGACCCCAGGGAAAAGACTTTGTCTATTTATCCTATCCATGCCCCTCATAATTTTGTAAACCTCTATAAGGTCACCCCTCAGCCTCTGACACTCCAGGGAAAACAGCCCCAGCCTGTTCATCCTCTCCCCATAGCTCAAATCCTCTAACCCTGGCAACATCCTTGTAAATCTTTTCTGAACCCTTTCAAGTTTCACAACATCTTTCCGATAGGAAGGAGACTAGAATTGCATGCAATATTCCAACAGTGGCCTAACCAATGTCCTGTACAGCCACAACATGACCTCCCAACCCCGGTACTCAATACTCCGACCAATAAAAGAAAGCATACCAAATGCCTCCTTCACTATCCTATCTACCAGAGACTCCACTTTCAAGGAGCTATTAACCTGCACTCCAAGGTCTCTTTGTTCAGCAACACTCTTTAGGACCTTACCATTAAGTATACAAGTCCTGCTAAGATTTGTTTTCCCAAAATGCAGCACCTCACATTTATCTCCAATTAAACTCCATCTGCCACTTCTCGGCCCATTGGCCCATCTGATCAAGATCCTGTTGTAAGCTGTTGTAATCTTCTTCGCAGTCCACTACACCTCCAATTTTGATGTCATCCGCAAACTTACTAACTGTACCTCTTATGCCCGCATCCAAATCATTTATGTAAATGACAAAAAGTAGAGAACCCAGCACCGATCCTTGTGGCACCCCACTGGTCACAGGCCTCCAGTCTGAAAAACAACCCTCCACCACTACCACACTCTTTCTTCTACCTTTGAGCCAATTCTGTATCCAAATGGCGAGTTCTCCCTGTATTCCGTGAGATCCAACCTTGCTAACCAGTCTCCCGTGGGGAACCTTGTCAAACGCCTTCCTGAAGTCCATATAGGTCACATCTACCGCTCTGCCCTCATCAATTCTCTTTGTTATTTCTTCAAAAAACTCAATCAAGTTTGTGAGACATGATTTCCCACGCACAAAGCCATGTTGACGATCCCTAATCAGTCCTTTCCAAATACATGTACATCCTGTCCCTCAGGATTTCGTCCAACAACTTGCCCACCACTGACATCAGACTCATTGGTCTATAGTTCCCTGGCTTGTCCTTACCACCCTTCTTAAACAGTGGCACCATGTTAGCCAACCTCCAGTCTTCCTGCACCTCACCTGTGATTGTCGATGATACAAATATCTCAGCAAGAGGCCCAGCAATCCTTTCTCTAGCTTCCAACAGAGTTTCCCTACAGTCCATATCTTCCAAATCCTTTTCCACAGTAAATACTGATGCAAAATACTCGTTTAGTATCTCCCCCATTTTCTGCCGCTCCACACAAAGGCCGCCTTGCTGATCTTTGAGGGGTCCTATCCTCTCTCTAGTTACCCTTTTCTCCTTAATGTATTTTAAAAAACCCTTTGGATTTTCCTTAACTCTATTTGCCAAAGCTATCTCATGTCCCCTTTTTGATCTCCTGATTTCCCTCTTAAGTATAGTCCTACTGCCTTTATATTCTTCTAAGGATTCACTCGATTTATCCTGTCTATACCTCACATATGCCTCCTTCTTTTTGTTATCCAAACCCTCAATTTCTTTAGTCATCCAGCATTCCCTGTACCTACCAGCCTTTCCTTTCACCCTAAGAAGGAGTATACTTTCTCTGGATTCTCGTTATCTCATTTCTGAAGGCTTCCCATTTTCCAGCCGTCCCTTTACCTGCGAACATCTGCTTCCAATTAGCTTTTGAAAGTTCTTGCCTAATACCGTCAAAATTGGCCTTTCTCCAATTTAGAACTTCAACTTTTAGATCTGGTCTATCCTTTTCCATCACTATTTTAAATCTAATAGAATTATGGTCGCTGGCCCCAAAGTGCTTCCCCACTGACACCTCAGTCACCTGCCCTGCCTTATTTCCCAAGAGTAGGTCAAGTTTTGCACCTTCTCTGGTAGGTACTTAATCATACTTAATCAGAAAATTTTCTTGTGCACACTTAACAAATTCCTCTCCACCTAAACCCTTAACACTATGGCAGTCCCAATCGATGTTTGGAAAGTTAAAATTCTCTACCATAACCACCCTATTATTCTTACAGATAGTTGAGATCTCCTCACAAATTTGTTTCTCAATTTCATTCTGACTATTAGGGGATCTATAATACAATCCCGATAAGGTGAGCATCCCTTTCTTATTTCTCAGTTCCACCCAAATAACTTCCCTGGATGTATTTCTGGGAATATCCTCCCTCAGCACAGCTGTAATGCTATCCCTTATCCAAAATGCCACTCCCCCTCCTCTCTTGCCTCCCTTTCTATCCTTCCTGTAGCATTTGTATCCTGGAACATTAAGCTGATAGTCCTGTCCATTCCTGAGCCATGTTTCTGTAATTGCTATGATATCCCAGTCCCATGTTCCTAACCATGCTCTGAGTTCATCTGCCTTCCCTGTTAGGCCCCTTGCATTGAAATAAATGCAGTTTAATTCATTATTCCTACTTTATCCATACCTGCGCCCTGAATGTTTGGCTCATTTCTGTTCTCAACTGTACCAGTCTCAGATTGATCTCTTTCCTCACTATCTCCCTGGGTCCCACCGCCACCTCCCCCCACTCCCCCGCCACCTCCCCCCACCCCCCCATCCCTCCCCTGCTCCCTCCCCCCACCCCCCTACCCCTCCCCCGCTCCCTCCCCCGCTCCCTCCCCCGCTCCCCCCCCCTCCCCCACCTTACTAGTTTAAATCCTCCTAAACAGCTCTAGCAAATCTCCCTGCCAGTATATTAGTCCCCTTCTAATTTAGGTTCATCCAGTTCTTCTTGTAAGGTCACTTCTACCCCAAAAGAGATTCCAATGGTCCAAAAATGTGAATCCTTATCCCACATACCAACTCCTCAGCCATGCATTCATCTGCTCTATCCTCCTATTCCTGCCCTCACTAGCTCGTAGCACCGGGAGTAATCCAGATATTACTACACTCGAGGACCTCCTTTTAAAATTCCTGCCTAACTCTCTGTAATCTCCCTTCAGCATCTCAACCTTTTCTCTTCCTATGTCGTTGGTTCTAATGTGGACAATGGCCTCGTGCTGGCCCCTCTCCCCCTTGAGAACATTCTGCACCCTCTCAGAGACATCCTTGATCCTGGCCCCAGGGAAGCAACACGCCATTCTGATTTTTCGCTGCTGGCCACAGAAACGTCTATCTGTACCTCAGACTACAGAATCCCCTAACACAATTGATCTCTTGGAACCCGACGTACCCCTCATTGCATTAGAGCCTGTCTCAATACCAGAAACTTGGCTGTTCGTGCTACGCTCCCCTGAGAATCCATCAGCTCCTACATTTTCCAAAGCAGCATACTTATTTCAAATGGGTATAGCCACAGAAGGCTCCTGCACTAGCTGCCTACCTCTCTTACCTTTCCTGGAGTTAACCCATCTATGTGAATGTATCTGAGACTCCCCTCCCCCTTCCTATAACTACCATCCATCACATACTGTTGCTGTTGCAAATTCCTCATTGCTACTAACTGTCTCTCCAACTGATCCATTTGATCTGATAAGATTTGCAACCAACAGCCTTTATTACAGATATAATCCACAGTAACCCTCTTTAAACTCCCACATCTGAAAAGAAGCGCATACCACTCTATTACAGGTCATTTTTGCTCCTTCACAATCTACAGACCCAGAAAATAACACTGTCTTCTTCCTCTACAAAACACTGCCCCAGGTTAAATTAATAGTTATGGTTTACATTTTATGTTTAATCAAGAGACATCTCAAAAAACATATAATCAAGAAAGAACCCACTCTACTCACTACTGCAGACTTTCTGTAGGTCCCACTTAAAATTAATACACTTATCTGCTTCCGTGATGTGAACTTCACCCAAACAGTTCCTCCAAGGTCCGTTGTGAATTTCACTGTTTGTCAATTTTCCCAGATGCACTTCAATGTCCAGTAATACATGAATTCAAAGAGCAAAGGCAGTAACTGTGCAGGTTCACTGCTGTCAGTTTCTTTCTCTATCTCCCCTGCACTGACTTCACCATGTGCTTCCTTTGTCTGTTCTTCTCCCTTTTAAACTGCTGTTGTTTTGACGTTTTTTTTCCCCAAAGTTCCAAAACAATGCAACAGCATAAAAACAGTAATTGTTGTTTCTGGAATTTGAGGAAATCACCTCCAACACCTAAAATACCTCAATAAAGGAGCAGCTGTTACAGCAAGAAATTTTTCCCATCCTCCATCTTGGATAGACTTGGAACCATAGTTCAATAGTTCGAGCCAATGCTTCTATTTTTGTTTATTTATCTTAATCATTTGAGCTATATCATGTGCTTTCATGTGATATGGGCATTGCTTGCTGGGCCAGCATGAACTACCCCATCCATAATTATCCTTGAGACTGTGGTGTTGAATTTTGTTCTTGAATGGCTGTTTGGCCTTCCACACCCGTAACCACTATCATCTAGAAGGACAAAAGCAACAGGTGTGGGAACACCACCACTTGAAATTTCCCCTCCAGTCACAAACCACCTTGACTTGTAGATTAAAAATATTCTTTTGATAATAGTGCCACCAGAACTGCATGCAGTATTTCAAATGTGGTATTACTAACATCTTGTACAGCTGCATCAAGACATCATAACACCTAAACACAATGCTTAGACCGATGAAAGAAAACATGCCAAAATCCTTCTTCACTGCCATGTCTCCCTATGATGCCATTTCAAGGAGCTATGAATCTGTACTCTTGAGATCTCTTTGTTCCATAACACTCCCTAGGGCCCTACCATTGACTGGAATTCCAGGATTTTGACCTCATGACACTTGAAGAATGGCAACATATTTTCAAGTCAGGATGGTTAGTGGTTTGGAGGGGAACTTCCAGGTGGTGTTATTCCCATGCATCTGCTCGTCTTTTTTCCAAATGGTAGCAGACGTGTTTGGAAGGAAGCATAGGTGAATTTCTGCAGTACATCTTGTAGATATCATACATTGCTGCCACCATACCTCTGGTATGGAAGAAGTGAATTTAAGCTAATGGATGGAGTCCTGATTCTATTTTTGCTTTTGCCAGGGAATCTGATTACAATATCTGCTCATTTAACAATAAATAAATCTTGTGCACTAAACAGATTTTCACAACAGGCTTTGAAACAATCTTTTCACTTCTGCGTGTTCTCTAGCCTACATCTCTGTCTCAGGCTTGCTGATATGCCAGTTTGGAAAGGTTACAGATTTGAAGCAGAACATCCATGGCTGATTAGTGATTCTATTTTTGCTCTTGCCAGGGAGTCTGGTAACAATATCTGCTCATTTAACAATAAATAATTCTTGTGCACTAAACAGATTTTACCTCGGGCTTTGAAGCAGTCTTTCAACTTCTGCTGTTGACAGCTTACTGACATATGCCACTTTTAAGAGGTCACAAATTTGAAGCAGAACACCCATGCATTTGTCCCAATCTAATTAAGTGCCTTTGGACACTGGTGAAAGGGATGAACATTGCCAAACAGGCTGGCATACATTCTATTGCACTCAGCAACAAATGGATGTGCCTTAACACTTAATTTACCCGCTGTCCCCAAATTCTGAAGTCCTTCAAAAGGTAAGTAATGCTTGAAGCCCCAGTCAGATCAGCATGTGTTCATGGATGAAGTAGATAGTTTTACATTTCAACAGTTATATTTCTGAAGAATGGGAATTAATTGCAAGCGTGTTTTAATTTTAAGATGAATGACAATTACAAACAGAAATTGATGGAAAGTCTCAACAGGTCTGGCAGCATCCGTGGAGAGAAATCAGAGTTAACACTTCAGGTCCAGTGAGCTTCCTCAGAACTGATGGTAGCTAGGGATGTTTTTCATGCAGAAGATAGGGTGGGGTATGGAGTAAACTATAGGCGGAAATATAGCCCAAAGAGAGAGAGAACATGGCAGCTCACAATGTGGTCTCCTCTACATTGGGTGAATAAAGTGCAGACTGGGTGTTCGCTTCACCAAACACCTACGTTCTGTTCGCAAAAAGACCCCAAACTTCCAGTTGCCTGCTACTCCAACACACCACCTGTGTTCTCTGGCCTATATCTCTGTCTCAGGTTTGCTGCTGCGTTCCAGAGAAGCTCAGTGCCAGCCAGAAGAGCAGCACCTCATTTCCTGCTTGGGAACTCTACAGCCTTCTGGACTCAATATCGAGTTCAACAATTTTAAGGCTTGAGGCACCTTCTCCCAAACCCTTATCCTAAACCCTACACCCCCGGCCTTGTCATCATGTGTTTAGAGACAAAAACAACTGCAGATACTGGAATCCAAAATAGACAGGCAGGAGGCTGGAAGAACACAGCAAGCCAGGGCAGCAACAGGAGGTGGAGAAGTCGACATTTCAGGTGTAACCCTTCTTCAGGACTGGGAGGTAGATGTAGAGGAAGCTGCAGATAAAGAGGGTGACAAGGGCAGGGTGGTGAAGTGGGATAGGTGAAGACAGAGGGTACGACCTGGTTGGTAAATGGAAGGAATGAATCTGGTTGGTGGCATTGAAATGGGCAGGGTCTGGGAGGTCCAGTTGGGCCCTGTAGGTCCGGCTGCCAATACACCACCCCCCTCACCTCCATCCAGGGTCCCAAACAGTCCTTCCAGGTGAGACAGAGGTTCGCCTGCCTCTCTTCCAACCTAGTTTACGGTATCAGGTGCTCCCGGTGTGGTCTTCTCTACAATCGGGGAGAATGTAAACTTAAGGAACGGTTTGCCGAGCATCGCAGCCAGACCGACAGGGGTTGCCCGGACCTTCCAGTCACCACCCATTTCAATTCCCCTAACCACTCCTTTTCCAAAATGACTATCCTTGGCCTCCTCCATTGCCACAACAAGCTACAGTGCAAACAACACCTCATCCTCTGCCTGGGCAGCCTACAGTCTGAAGGATTCAACATTGAGTTCTCCAATTTCAAATAGCCTCCCTTCCATCCCCCGACTCCCTTCCCTGCCCCTTCCCATCTCTTCCACTCCTCCCTGCCACCAACCAGATTCATTCCTCCCATTGACCGACAGGTCGTACCCTCAATCTGTTTGCACCTATCCCCACTTCACCACCCCCTTTATCTGCAGCTACCCATACACCCAGTCCCAGTCCTGAAGAAGGGTTACACCTGAAATGTTGACTTCTCCACCTCCTGAGGCTTCCTGTGTTCTGCCAGCCTCCTGTCTGTCTGTCTTGTCATCATGTGGGCTGCTACCACTATCCATTGTCAGTTGCTAATAGTCCCCATTAGCAACTTTTCATTCTCCCAGGCTGGTCTCTATCCACTCTTTTGTACAAATTTTTCTCTCATTTACTTTTCTGTATAAAATCCAGAATTTCTAGCTACCATCAGTTCTGAAGAAAGATCACTGGACCTGAAACATTAACTCTGATTTCTCCCCACAGATGGTGTCAGACCTGTTGAGGTTTTCCAGCAATTTCTCTTTTTGTTTCAGATTTCCAGCATCTACAGTTTTTTTTCAATACTTTTTTGTTTAGAAGAATTTTAGTGTTAATTTCAGCTAGCAATAGGCGCAATGGCCTGAATGACGTGTCTGTGCTGTAAATGTCACCGTATCTTTGACTCTGAATTGAGCCAGTCATTTTCATGAATGATTGTGACACTGTTTTATCCCCTCAAACTGCTGCATACAATCTAACAACTACATATCACAACATGCAAGCTGAAATAATTCACATTTATATAGCACCTTTCATCTCATGTTGGATGAAGAGGCAGAGACTAAATCATGGAGCCTGGCGTTCTGGCTTGAAATAGGGATAAGTTTCACAATGCAAAGGGTAGTAGAGATTTGGAACTCTCTCCTGTCAACAGGATAAATGAACATTTGTTCTTTTTAACCAACCAAAGGTTGAGTGATAGACCAGCCACGATTGCAATGAAGTGTGATAGATGGGTTTGAGGGGCTGAATGGCCTTCTCCTGTTCTTCTAGTGCTGCACTTTCAGAATGCCCCAAGCCAAAGTGTGGTCACTGCTGTAATGTAGGCAACAGTGAGACTGATGGCTTCATGGGCATCGATGTACAATCTTTGCAAAACAAACATGCTCACATGAGCGAACAGCTCAGCAAACACACCTCCTATACATAAAAGGTTGTTTTCTTTAAAAGAATTCCTGAGATGTTGCTGGTAAGGCTGACATTTCCTACACCTACTGAGTTGACTCTGAGAAGGTGATGGCACTCTGGATTGAGCTACACGGTAGGTAAGAGTCATAGAATCCCCACAATGCGGAAACAGGCCATTCAGCGACATCAAGTCCACAACAACCATCTGAAGAGTATCCCACCCAGACCCATCCTTTGTCCTATCCCTGTAACCCTGCATTTCCCATGGCCAATCCACCTAACCTGCACATCTGAAGGATGTGAAAATGGAGGAAATCAATGCAGACACAGGGAGGATGTGCAAATTACACACTGAGAGCCACCCAAGGGTGGAATCAAATTCAGAACCCTGACACTATGAGGCAGCAATGCTAACCACTGAACCACCATGCCACCAACAGCTTTGTTTCTGTGGGACTCACTTCAGCACTTCTGAGAGGCAGTTGTGAATTGACCAGGTCGATGTGGGAAGAGTTGCCATCCCATGCTGGACTGGCTTGGGGTCTCCAGGATATTGCTGTGTCCAAAAGTGCTAAAAAATTATAAAGACTTTAGATTAGATTACCTACAGTATGGAAACAGGCCCTTCGGCCCAGCAAGTCCACACCGACCCTCCGAAGAGTAACCACCCAGACCCATTCCCCCACCCTATATTCATCCCTGACTAACACACTTAACACAATGGGCAATTTAGCATGGCCAATTCACCTGACCTGCACATCTTTGGATTGTGGCCATGCAGACAAGGGGAGAATATGCAAAGTCCACACAGTCACCCGAGACTGGGCTCAAACCCAGGTCCCTGGTGCTGTGAGGCAGCAGTGCTAACCACTGAGCCACTGTGCCGCCCTTTAAAGAGTAACCCAACCAGACCCATTTCCTTCTGACTAATGCACCTAACACTATGGACAATTTAGCATGGCCAATTCACCTGGCCTGCACATCTTTGGATTGTGAGAGAAAACCGAAGCACCCGGAGGAAACCCACACAGACACGGGAGAATGTGCAAACTCCACACAATCACCCAAGGCTGGAATTGAACCTGGGAGCCTGGTGCTGTGAGGCAGCAGTGCTAACCACTGAGCCAAAAAGATGCTTTTTGTTTTGTCATGTGCTTCAAGCTTCTCTCTTTACCAGATATAAAAACAGTCAAAATGGGGGGAATTTAAAAGCTGTTTGGCTGATAGTCATCCACCATCCAATTGGGTAGCGAGTCTTTTTCTTTCCAATTTGAGTAGGAAGGCCATAGGTCACAAGGATGTAACTGTTGGCAGGCCAATGGCTGAGTAATGTGGGGAGTAAAGACATTAATTAAACCTTCAGAGATATATGTAATCCCAGTTGGCAATCCTAGTGTGGGTCTGGAGTTACATGTAGTCACAGACTAGGTAAGGATGGCAGATTTATCCCTCCTCTCAAGGACCTCAGTGAACCAGGTGGGCTTTCACAACAAAGCAGGTGGTGGTGATTTAAACCCTGGACTAGATAATCCAGAGGCTAAAGGCTAATGTGCTGGGAACATGGCTTCAACTCCCGCCATGAAAGATGGTAACATTTGAATTCAATTTTAAAAATCTGGAATTAAAAGCAAGCCTATGGCAACCACATAACCACTGTCAATTGTAAAAGCCTGGCTGGTTCACTCATGCCTTTTAGGGATGGTCTGCCATTCTTACCTGGTATATGCTACATGTGACTCAGACCCACAGCAATATGATTGACCTTCTGACATGGCTTGGCAAGCCACTCAGTTCAAAGGCCAGTTAGGGATGGATAATAAATACTGGACTTGTCAGAGACACCCACATGCCATGGGTTAATTTTTATAAAGCTCCATAATCACTTTGACTGAGACACATTCCCTGGATTAATCGTTCAGGCTGCTGACTTCTGGTCCAAAGCAAACACTCTTTAAAGATAAGTGGAGAGTTCAGATTCCAAATACAATATTACATTCAGAGAAAAAAAAACCCTGATGCTCAGAAAGAGCACTTTGGAGAGGTACCATGCTGCCATCCCCATCAGCTAATATAGATCAAGCAAGTTTCATCAAGTAGCATTCCGTGACTGTAGATATAAAGCTGCAGCATAACTTGCCTATCCTTATATTCAATACCCCTTCCAATTAAGGCAAACGTGCCATATACTTTGCCCAACAATACCATAATTTGAATAGCTAATCATGGCAAACAAGTGATCTTTGAATTTCACTTTTCTGACAAGGAGAAGGAAAGAGATCCTGGTCATCAATTGGGTACATACAGTAGCTATTGCTGGAATGCTTTCATTGCAACTCCCATGGTCAGCAATGACAACACAGGAACGTGTAGTCCAGCTTCTTGATCTCACTGCTTCCTGTGCCTTGACAACATTCATAACTTTTCCAATCACAACATGTTTTCCATTTGACCTATCAGTTTTTGTAGTACAGATGAAGAACGGACATTTGTACTATAACCAGCAATGGCAATTGACAATATACGAGAGTTACTAACCAATGTGAAGACAGACTCCAAATCTTTTTCCCTGTCATATTATGAGCCATTCCTGCTGGAGTCTTAAAGACTATTTATTATTAAAGACGAACCTGATTGGAGATGATTCTGTGTATATGACATTTCATATCTCCCTTCCCTGGAAAAACACTGAAAAGGCAATCTCAGTGCTTCTCCATGTGCTTATTCCTGGTTTCCTGTTTAAATGTTTCTTTTATTGGTTCTCTCCTTTTTCTTTCTCTTTGTCTTTCCCCTCTCTTTCTCTGCCTCCTTTTTGTTTCCTTTTACATCTTTCATTTTTTCCTCCCTTTTCTCACTTTCTTTTAACTTCCTCATTCTCTTTCCCCCAAACTTCTCTGCCAATCTCTCTCCCTTCCTTCTCCTTGCTCTATTTCTTTTTGTGTCTCTCACTCTGTGACTTTTGCACGCTGTCTCTCACCCGTCCCTCCATCCCGTTGACTCGCTCTTTCCCTCTTTCTAATCCTTTCATTCTTCTGCATCTTCATTCTTATCATCCTTTTTCGCTCCATCCTCTTAATATGTGATGTATGTTGATGGGCCAGGGTCCCATTCTAATGAAAGGCGAGTATTCTCTTAAAGTGAGTCAGGGTAATTTTTGGACGAAAGATTAAAAATCTCTCTCCAACAGTGCACACGAGGCTCAAAATCATAAACTCTCTAAAGAATGGGAGGTACCTCTGGAATCAAGATACAAATGAGCGCAAATTACTCCCAGCACAGTGAGTGAGAGTTCAATTTGGTCAGAGAGGGCAATTCACTTGCTGGTTTATCAAGGCGTTCACTGAGGTTATCTGACTGTTCTCTATGTATTTTCTCCTACCAGGACATCCGTTGTCACAATATATCACGTTTGTACCGTCCTCACACATACACTGTAACACGTCTGCAACCCATCCTCTGACATGTATCATCCAAGTATGCCGCATCAACCCTCCTTTTGCTGACCTTCACTTTACTCTAGATGAGATATCGAGATTGGGATGACAACGTGGCTCAGTGGTTAGCACTGACGCCTCAAAGCACCAGGGATATGGGTTTAGTTCCAGCCTTGACAGACTGTGTGAGTTTGTATGGGTTTCCTCCCACAGTCCAAAGTCATGCAGGTTAGGTGGATTGGCCATGCTAAATTGCCCATAGTGTCCAGGGATGTGCAGGCTAGGTGGGTTAGCCATGGGAAATGCAAGGTTACAGGGATGGGGTGGATGTGGGTGGGATGCTCTTCAGAGGGTCAGTGTGGACTTGATGGGCTGAATGGCCTGTCTCACATTAGAGATTCTATGATCTGACAGATGAAGGAGTAAAACATCATTTCACCTACACTACACCCCACTCTCTCATGAAAATCAAGGAGGCTGCAGAGGTCAGATTTAGAGGAATAGAAATATCTCAGGGAGTGTGGGGAATAGATTGTTAGGACTGGAAGAAGTTACAGACATAGGGAGGCTAGGGAGGGATTTGAAGACAAGCCTGAGAATTTTACTATTGCGCTGCTGAGAGATAGAGGAAAATAAAGAAATCTGCAAACCTGGGTTTCTGGAAAAGGAGACAATTTGTGACTTGAACTCACTGAGGACATTAATGAGTGGGGATACTCCATTTATAAACTGTGGGCTGGAGACAAAATCACAGTGACCCATTGGACTAAATACTGAGATTTGTTTTTCTGTCTTTCTTGATGATTCTGCGTTCCTCCCCCATATGAGTGCTGTTTAAACAATTGATGCTGATTTATGTTTTGAAATCTTGCTATTTGTACATGATTTAAAACATACTTCAGCGGGAGGGAAAATGGAATGGTTTTTCAGAAGCCTCCTTGGGGCAGCCTCTGAACAAGACCCAAGATGGAAACCAGATGGAAACCCAGTCGCAAACGAGGGAAAAATCTTACATGAGAATTGATTCTTGCATGTTGCTCCGCTGTCGTTCAACTACATTCACAAATCCAATCATTACAACATTTTCCCACACAGGTGAGGCTATCAGTCCACTCCAATGCTCTGGCTATCAATGGGTCATCTGTGCCATAGGTTAGCCAATACTCACTTGGAGCATATCATAGCTCCACTTCCTTAACAGTTCAGGTTAAGCTCATGTGGATTGTCGTTTCCACCTCTTGATAGCAAGGAATGTGGAGTAGGTTTTTAAACCAGTGATAGCATTCCTGTGTCAAAAGTTTCAGGGCTTAAATCCTTGCTTCAAGTTGAGTGAATACATATTGCTATCTAGTGGGGTGCTCGCATCAGGCTTGTGGATTTGGACCACACCTTATGATGTTAGGAGTCTATAAAACCACCTCAGGTCCAGCATCTTACACGCAGGGGTAAAGATTACAGTCATTGTTGGGGTACAACTTTAAATGGTTGTGGTAACATTTTTCTGTATGTATCACTAGAAGCGGAATAATTAAATATACTGTGATTCATGTTTTAGTATGGGGTTTTCTAATCTCCAGATAAGCTCAACTCTGACCTCAATATTTCTTTAGCCTGTCTTTATTAACAATGTATATATGATGCTATAGCCACAGTCATCTTCCAAAGATCTGCATTAATTCAAACCTTCTGGCAAATTCTCTTCCACAACATTATTGAGGTCACAGATACAGCATAGCTCAGGGGCACCTATGCATATTCATTAAGCCCTACCACTACAATTCAAACCAATTTTGTTCTGAAGAAGCTACCAATTCAGACAAGTGTACAAGTTCTCCAACTGGGTAATACTGCCACCAGCTTCTCCAAAATGTAATAAATGAATCCATGTATTTTTGTGTAAACCAACACGTTATGCATGGTTCAGGCCATGATGTTTATCTAAGTTTACAACAGGCAGAGATAACACAAAATGGCACTAGCAGCACAGAATTTTTCATTCTCAAGCACACCATACAAAAGTCATAGAAGGATATTGCACCATGTTAGACCAGACTTGATGTGGTTTGTGCTTTTGCATATGTTAGTCGGCATGTGGGAAAAAGTCCTTGTTTTTATGTAAGGCTGAGATAGATAGGTTCTTGATCAATAGGGAAATCAACAGAGAAAATTCAGGAAAGTGGACATTAAGAATGTTGGATCAGCCATGACCTTTTGAATGGCAGAGAGGGCTCAAGGGGCCAAACGGCCTTTACCTGTTCCTTTTTCTTATCATCTTAAAACATATACCAGAGACTCAAGTCATTTTTGGGACAGATACCTTGAAATTGATTTGAAACATTGACTATTTACATGGTTCAATAGTCTGGTTTATATGCTTACTGATGTTACTTTACAATACATGTTCATAGCTGTCTGACTGAACACAATACCCTGACTCTGTTATGCAAAGAACATGATTGAAGGTCAGGCAAATATCTTTATATTGTAATGTCAAATATTGTGATATCATTAACTGTCTTAAAGGTACAGACCTATCTGATGTAGAATCTATGCCATAATACATTATTTCCTTCTACTTTTCCTTTTTAAAATTGGTATTCCTTTTCACAATAAACATTACAAGATGCACATTGAGATATTGTCTTTATACTTTCAGATATTGCCTTACAGGATGTTCAACATTACCAGATCTAATTTTTACATGTTTTCATGACTTGTTGCTTCACTCAGTGGTGAATCTTGTAGATTTGAATAATACATAGATCTAAGAACACTGGTAGACCATCTATTTCAACAATGTAAAAGACTGAGGATGCATATTTGTATCTAGGGTAGATAATGTGAATCAAGGAATGTCAGATCCATTGTAAGTGGTCAGTATATCTTACGCAGACTTCACCACATTGCGCCCAATTCCTGAGCACATCCTCTATAAGATACATTAAGCAATTATATTTGTACATGCACAAATGCCAATTTTGACATTTAGCACATATTTCTTTTACAGTCTGTCAATGGAATGGAAAGATTACAGCTTTGCTGACAGGATCCAGTGGTCTGCCAAATTGACCACACATACTGCCTGCCTGAGGTCTGTAAGCTGTAATGTTGCAGTTACGATTTGTTGATAAGTTTGTGTGTCATGGATGGAACATTTGAAATGTCCTTGGCATTATTCCTTGAGTGATTTTTTCTCAAAATACTGCTGTGCAGCATTGTGTTGCTTGGCATTTGGGTGTTCCTGGGCAATTGGGTTGCTTATACATTTTACTCCAATGTCCTCTTTTAGAACAATGCTTGCATTTATCACAAATTGCTGGACACTTGGTGATTGAGATAAGCCACATCTCATGCAAGATTGGAAGTTCCACTGAGCCAGCTGACAGCTGCAATGACTCCTCCAGAATCAAAACTTGGAGATGCTTCTGATCTGCCACAATTTCTTCAAACTTGCATCCTTCTTCTCAAAAAACATCAATGGTCTTTTCTTTGAATATGTCCAGAAGTGATTTTCTAAAGAATCTGATGGGCATAGAGGCAATGACCAGTTCATGAATCTTTCAACGAAGTTACCTTTGATGAAATCACATTCTGTACTTTTGCCTACAAATTGGTCATTTCATCTGGCTGTTTGGTGGCATGACATGAATTCAATCTTGTGTATCCTGAAATTGACTCAAAATTTAAATTGATCTTTTAAAATCTAAAAAAAATTGCCAAGATTTTTGTACTTGTCCTCAAAAATCTCAAAAATACCAGAGAACTGTACTATTTTAACTGTTCAATGCCCACATTAAGGAGATTCACAGCCTAGCATCCTGATTAGATTAGATTACTTACAGTGTGGAAACAGGCCCTTCGGCCCAACAAGTCCACACCGCCCCGCCGAAGCGCAACCCACCCATACCCCAACATCTACCCCTTACCTAATGCTACGGACAATTTACCATGGCCAATTCACCTGCCCTGCACATCTTTGGACTGTGGGAGGAAACCGGAGCACCCGGAGGAAACCCACGCAGACACGGGGAGAATGTGCAAACTCCACACAGTCAGTCGCCTGAGGCGGGAATTGAACCCAGGTCTCTGGCGCTGTGAGGCAGCAGTGCTAACCACTGTGCCATCCTCTGTCACTCATTTATTTCTTTAAACAATTAAAATTTTGACAGTATGTCAATGGATTGTCAATCCATTATGAGATGTTTTCCAACTTTATTTTGTGTAGCTCTAAAAATTGCAAACAAAATCTATATTGTACTGTTGTGCTTTTCCCATTTTCTTGTTGACTTCTTTCTTTACTCTATTATTCTCTGTTGTTGTTATTTTGTACATTGCTGCTCCTTTAAATATTGCAGGCTTATGCCTGAAGGTGATGCTTACATTTAAAGAGACTGAGTTATGATGCCATGCATGGTTTTTTTCTTTGTCTTTGTGTCTTTTCTGAGGGGCAAGATGGCATAACACCCAATGACTATGTATACAAAACATTTCATTTTGTATTTTTTTTTAAATACCCAGAATTCATTTAATAACTTGGAGCTGTCCTTTCAGCACCATTTAAAAGCTTTTTTTAAAAAAAGTGATGTTCTGGGTTTCTTATAAACTGCAGTTTTTTTGTTTTGAAAGAGAGTGAGATAGAGCACTCATGCTTTGGTACAGGTGTACAGCCTTTTGATTTGGACTTTATACATTAATTTGATTGTAGCTGGACAGATTGATTGGTGGCTATTAGGAAAAAGACTTCTCATGACTGTCATTCTGCTATCATCTTCCAAGTTTTTACAATCTATTTACTGCCACTGACTAGCTGTCATGATTTGCTTTTAGGAACCTATTTACTGCCACCATGATGTGGTTAGTAGCTTTCTGTACCTTAGTCTCTCAGAGAGTTGGGTCCTTGTTGAGACAGATGTCATGAAGTTTATTTACAATACTAACTGCTCACATGGCTCCAATATCACAGACCTACACCATGGACTGAATTCTGTGCTTCCTGATATTACTGTATATTAAATAAATATAACTGACTGCCTGCACTGATTGGATTACACAGAAAGTGACAGAAGGCCAGGGAGATTTCTTTATGCTTAAATGTCACATATCATCTGTCTTAAAGGTACAGGTCTGTCTACTTTGTAATCTATACTATAATAACAGAAGATTGATCATCAACCTCTCAACCTTTACATTATGCTAGAAATATAACAGCTCATCCCTGTATAGCACATTGAGCCTAATAAAGTCTCCAGGCACTTCACAATAGTGTTATAAAGCAAAATTCAACATTAATTCTCATGTGGTGATATGAAGTGAATAAAAGCTTGATCGATGATGGAGGTTTTAAGTAGTAAAGGAAAGACAGAGTCAGAAGTTTGAGGGAGGGAATCCCAGAGCTTGGAGCCCAGGCAAATCAAAACACAGCCACCAGAGTTTATAGATGGAGAGATTAAAATGGTGATGCTCAAATGGAGAGATTCGTAGGGATGCAGAGTTCTTAAAAGGTGTAGGGCTGTGAGATTATGGGGGCGGGGTGGGTAGGACAATAGACGGATGGAAAACAGAATTGGAAATTTTTAAATGGAGCATTACTTAACTAATAGCCAATGAAATACAGTGAGCACAAGAGCTGAATGGGTGTGAAAGAGTATTAATTTGCAACTAACCCTGTGCTGCTCCTCCTTTAGGGTGTTTGATGAGGACAGTATAGAGGGAGCTTTATGTCTAATGCTGTGCTACATCTGCCTTGAGAGTGTGTGTTGGTGACAGTGTAGAAAAAGCTTTGTGTTTGATGGAGACAATGTAGAGAAGAGGTTGTTTTACTCTCTATCTAACCCCATGTGATACCTGCTCTGGAAATGTTTGAGGGGACAATTAGAGAGAGCTGTACTCTGTATCTAACTCTGTGCTGTCCCCATCCTGGGAATATTTGATGGGGAAAGTATAGAGGATGCTGTGCTCTGTATCTAACCTTGTGCTGTGCCTGTCCTGGGACTGTTTGATGGGGACAGTGTGGAGAGAGCTTTATTTTCAGTACAAAAAAAAGTGTTCTGTATCTAATGGTTAATACTGGCACTGGAGGACAAATACTCAAATGTTTTTGCGCAACCCCCGGTCCCAGGTCTGTCAGTGACAAATAAATCTAGACATTGAGTTTACGGAGACTGGTTAAGTAGTTACTGTACTCTGGTAACCTTATAAAAAGTGATGACGCCGTGATGGATACCTTCATAAGTTGTACAACACCCAGGAGCGGATCTGAAGGTCCACGATGACAAGGAAACAGATCTCTCACAGGATGTGAAGGAGTAGCTTTACTTCATGGGATTTCTCCTGAGACCTGAAACAGTAGAGGTCTCCCCCATACTGTAAGGCTCTGACAATGCTGGAAACAATTCCCCTGAGATTCAGCAGCCTTGACAACCCAGAGACAGAATTTAAAGGAAAATCTGATCTACAGAAACATCTAAAAATGATTTTGCTTCTTAAAAAGTTGTAACTGTTACAGCTAAGGGATTCAATTTGGATAAGTCCATGAGTAAAAGAAAAGACTTGCATTTACATAGCACCTTTCACACCTTCAAGACATCCCAAAGTGCTTTCAAACAAATGAAGTAATTTTCAAATTGCAATAGCTAGTGTAATGTAATAAACACAAATCGATGCACAGCTAGCCTCTATAAACAGCAATGGAGTAATGACCATATAAGTAATTCCACAACCAATGGATCAGATCTAAACTGTGCAGTTATGCCACATCCAGTCATAAATAGTGCTGGACAATTACAACAACTCACTGGAGGAGGCAAATAAACAGATCCTCAATGGTGGAGGAGTCAAGCACATCAGTAGAAAATTTGAGGCTGCAGCACTTGGAATAATTTTGGGTCAGAATTGCAAAATCAATAAGTCATCTTAGCCACCTCCCGAGGTTCCCAGCATCACAGATGCCAATCTTCAACCAATTCAATTCACTTCATATAGTATCAAGAAACAGCTGAAGCCAGGTAATGACCATGTCCAGAAGAGACAATTTAACCATGACACCTTGACATCCAATGGCATTACCATCACTGAATTCTTCCACTATCAACATCTTAATTGATCAGGAACTGGACTGGCCACATAAATACTGAGACCGTAAGAGCAAGTCAGAGGCTAGGAACACTGCAGCTAGTAACTCACCTCCTGACTCCCCAAAGCCCATTCATCATCGGCAAGGCGCAGTCAGGAGTGGGATGAAAAAGTCCCCTTTTGCTTGGATAGGTGCAGATTCAACAATGGTCAAGACGTTTGACACCATTTGGAGAGAGCAGCCTGTTTGATTGACATTACATCAATAAACATTCACTCTCTCCACCAGCGATGCTCAGTAGCATCAGTGTGTACCATTAGCAAAATGTACTACAGGGTAGCAGGTACGTGGGAACAGAGAATATGAAAAGGATCAGGAATCTAACTTCAGGCACAGCAGATAAGGTGACAATTATAAGAAGTGGGCAGTCAATGTAGGACTGAGGGTACTTAAATACACACAGTATATAAAAGAAGGTAAATGAGCTTGTAGCACAGATTGAAATTGGCAGGTTCCTTGTTGTGGGCATCACAGAGATGTGCCTGCAAGATCAGGATCTAAATATCCATATACACACTTATTATTGAAAAGATGGAAGGTGGGCAGAAAGGGCAAGGTTAACTTGTTAGTAAGAAAAGAAATTAAATCAATAGCAAGAAGCAGTATAGGGTCAGAAAATGTTGAATCTGGGCAGAGGTGAGGAACTGCAAAGGGCAAAAGACCTTAATGGGAGTTATGTACAGGCCTCCTAGCAATAGTCAGGTCAAAGGCAGAAAATAAGCAAGGATAGAAAAGGTAGGAAAGAAAGGCACTATTACAATGATCATGGTGTACTTCAATATGCAAACAGACTGGGAAAATCAGGTTGATAACGGATCCCAAGAAAAGGAAATTGTGGAATATCTGCAAGATAGTTTTGTGGAGCACTTTCTTCTAAAGCTCATTAGGTTACAAGCAATTCTGGGTTTGGTGATGTAATGAGGCAGACTTGATTAGAGAGCTTAAGGCGAAGGAACCCTGGGCAGCAGTGACCACAATATGATAGAATTCACCCTGCAGTTTGAGAGGAAAAAAACTTGAAACAAATGTAATGGTATTATAATTGAGGAAAGGTAACTAAAGAGAGGAGCTGGCTAGAGTTGATTGGAAGGGGAACTTAGCAGGAAAGATGATGGAACAGCAATGGCAGGAGTTTCTGGGGGTAATTTGGGGGTCACAATAGAAAATCATTCCAAGGAAGAAAAAAAATACTAAGGGGAGGACAAGGCAACTACGGTTGACAAGGGAAGTCAGGGGTAGCATAAAAAAAACATACAATATGGTGAAGATTAATGGGAAGCCAGGGAATTGTGAAGCCTTAAAAAACTAGCAGAAGGCAATAAGAAAGGAATAAGTGGGAAAAGGATGAAACATGAGGGTAAGCTAGCTAGTAATATAAAATAAAATTGCAAGTGTTTTAGATATATTAGAAGAAAGCAATAGCGGACGTTGTGTTGCTGGAAAATGAGGCTGAGAAGTAGCAATGGGAACAAATAAATGGTGGTGGAACTGAATAGGTGCTTTAAATCAGACTTCACTATGGAAGACACCAGCAGCATACAAGAAATTCGAGAGAATCAGGGGGTCAGAGGTGAGTGTCGTGGTCATCACTAAAGAGAAGGTACTGGGAAAGCTGAAATGTCAGAAGGTGGATAATCACCCATGACCAGATGGACTATACCCCAGAGTTCTGAAGGAAATAGCGGAGGTGATTTTAGAGGCATCCGTGGCCATTTTTCAGGAGTCACTGGAGTCTAGGAGACTAGAAAATGGCAAAAGTAACAGCCCTGGTTATGAAGAGAGGGAGGCAGAGGATGGGAAAGTCGAGGCTGGTTAGCCTGACATCAGTCATGGTGAGATTCTACAGTCCATTATTAAGAATGAAATTGTGGAGTATTTGGAAGTGAGCTGAAAATGTGTTGCTGGAAAAGCGCAGCAGGTCAGGCAGCATCCAAGGAGCAGGAGAATCGATGTTTCGGGCATGAGCCCTTCTTCAGGAACCCGAAACATCGAATCTCCTACTCCTTGGATGCTGCCTGACCTGCTGTGCTTTTCCAGCAACACATTTTCAGCTCTGATCTCCAGCATCTGCAGCCCTCACTTTCTCCTAGAGTATTTGGAAGTGCATAGTAAAATAGGGCAGAGTTGGCACAGCTTTATCAAGGGGAGGTCATGCCTGACAAATCTGTTAGAATTCTTTGAGAAGGTAATGGGCAACCTAGACAAAGGAGAGCCAGTGGACATGTTCTCCTTGGATTTCCAGCACACCTTTGACAAGATGGTGCACAGGAGACTGCTAAATAAAATACAAGATCATGGTATTAGGGGCAAGGTATGCACAGAGGATTGGCTGATGACAGACGGCAGAGAGTAGGGACAAAGGGGTCTATTTCAGGATGCCAGCCAATGAATAGTGGAGTTCCACAGGTTTCTGTGTTGGGAGCACAAATATTCACCTTATATATTAATGATCTGCGCCAGAGACCTGGGTTCATTCTCCCCGTGTCTGCGTGGGTTTCCTCTGGGTGCTCCGGTTTCCTCCCACAGTCCAAAAAATGATCAGGTCAGGTGGATTGGCCACGCTAAATTGCCCGTAGTGTTAGGTGAAGGGGTAAATGTAGGGGCAAGAGTCTGGGTGGGTTGCCCTTCGGAGGGTCGGTGTGGACTTGTTGGGCCAAAGGGCCTGTTTCCACACTGTAAGCAATATAAATCTAAAAATCTAAATCTAAATCTGGACATTGTTGCTAAGTTTTCAGATGACACACAGGTAGTGTTGAAGGCAAGGCAGATTCTTTTATGCTTGAATGTCACATATGGTGAATTCATCTGCCTTAAAGGTAAGGTCTGACTACTTTGGAATCTATACCATACTACTGTACCATAAGACTAATCATCAACCTTTTAATCTTTACACTATTCTAAATGTACAACAGCTAATCTCTGTAGAGCACAGTCAGCTCAATAATGTCTCCAGGTGTTTCACAGCAGTGTTATAAAGCAAAACATGACACAAATTCACATATGGTGATATGAAATGAATAAAAGCTTGATCAATGATAAAGGTTTTAAGAATTAAAACAGGAGGGACAGAGTCAGAGGTTTGAGAGAGAGAATCCCAGAGCTTGGGGCCCAGGCAGATGTAGGCAAAGCCACCAATACATTGCTGTTGTTCCTTCAATGTCACTGGGACAAAATCCAGGAACTCTCTCCTTAACAATATCATTGGTGTGCCTACAACAAATGGACTGCAGTGGTTCAAGAAGGTAGATTGAAATAACTCCATATAGGCCAGTATTCTGTCACCAAGCCACCCTTTATTGATATGAGGGATGTCCTTGACACTGATCGAGCTCCCTCAGAGCCAGCTCTCAGAGTGATAGGGTGCCTGACACTCCCGTTTTCTTTTTTTTAAATTTTATTAAACACTCCAGCTTACAAACATTTAACATTAACAGCTGTATACAGAGGAACAGCAATTTACAAGGGAGAGGAGCAGCAAAGCCAGGCCCCAAACCCCACCATTCAACCAGTTTTCAGGGAAATGAGGACAAATCCCACTTTCAGTCACATCAAAAGAAGCAGTAACAAATACATACAAGACAGTCCAATTAGATAAGAAACAGTGTATAGAATACAGATCATCCCAGCAACCCACCCGTCCCTCCCACCTTCCGGCACTCTAAGGCAGCCCACCCGCACACCCCTTCCAGCTCTTGATCCGCCCCATACCCTTTCTGGCTCTCAGTCCACCCTGTCAACTTCTGGCCACCTCTAGGACAGCCCGTCTTGTTTCCCCAAACCCCCAGGACGACAGCGATCAGGACATCCTACCCACCTTCCAGCTTCCCCAAGCGCCCTTCACACCTTCTGGCCATGTCTAAAACAACCCACCCCGGTACTTCCCTGGGGGGACAGCACCAAGGATGGCCTACCAACCTTCCGGCTCTCAGTCTGCCCCTACTTACAATCTGGTTCTCCTCCACCCCAATGCGGCATCTGGCTCATGGACTGCCCCAACACACCTTTCGGCCGCCTCTCGGACAGGCTGTACCCTTCCCTGGGACGACGGCACGCAGAGCAGCCCACAAACCTTCTGACCACCTATGGGACAGCCCATTCCGAATACCCCTTCTTGGGACAGCACTCAGAATGGCCGACCCATCTTCGGCTCCAGGGTGACCGGCATCAGGGTGGCCAACCACCCTCTGGCTTTCAGGCCAGCCTACCCAACTTCAGGTTTACAGGATGGTCTACCCACCCTCCAGCTCTCAAGGTGACAGCTTTCAGGATGACTTATGAGCCTCCCAGCTCACAGTAGGGCCTGCCAGACCCAGGGACACACAAGAGAGTGCGGGTGATAAACCCAACAAGCAACAAGACAGTCAATTAACAAGAGTACCAGAGTTCCTTCTGGTACAGAGTTCATTACCATAAACAGTTATCTTCAAAATGTAGAGTCCATTCCCAGGAACAAAGTCCACTCCAGTATACAAAGTGTACTGTCAGAAATAGAGTTCATTCCAAACTGCAGAGTCAACTCCTGAAGGCAGCAAATTCATACTCCACAACACACACACAGGCAATCAGTCTCCATTGAGGCTTGGACCATCCATAGAGGACCAGGCCCACCAACACAAACACAGTACACTCCCACCTTAATCAACAAGGAAACAGCAAATGCAATCACATACAGACAGTCCGATAAACCGAACAATAAAACAGTACCTATATCATAGACACCCCTGGCAACCCAGCAAACTACACTCCCTCCCACCCTCTGGCCACTCAAAGCAGCCTGCCCATATGCCCATTCCAGTTCTCAGTCTGCCCCATGTCCCTTCTGGCTGTCAGTACGCCCTGACACATGTTCCTGCCACCTCGAGGACAGCCTGTCCTGTTGACTGGCATCAGGGTAGCCTACCCACTTTCTGGTTCATAGGACTGCCTACCCACTCTCTGGGCCTCGGGGTGACAGCTTTCAGGAGAACCCATGAGCCTCCCAGTTCAGTGAGGCCTGCCAGACCCAGGGACACACAAGACAGTGCAAGTGATAAACTCAACAAGCAAGACAGAATCAATTACCAACAAACAGAGTCCCTTCTGGTACGCAGAGTTCATTACCATAAACAGTTCTCTTCAAAATGCAGAGCCCATTCTCAGCAACAGAGCCCACTCCAGAATGCAGAATGCACTATCAAAGATAGAGATAACACAACCAAAGGCAGAGTCCACTCCTGAAGGCAGCAAATACACACACACCACACACAGGTGTTCAGTCTACATAGTGGCCTGATTTATCCACAAACAACCAGGCCCACTCATAGGAACACAGTACATTGTGAAGGTGCAGTTAACTCACAGGGGTTTGGTCCACTCCCAAAGGCAGAGTCCACTCCCGAAGGCCAGGACACAAGGAATGCTCATCTCCCAGCACACACAGGTGTTCAGTCTTTATCGAGGTCTAGTCCACCGACAAAGAGCCAGGCCTCCCCACAGGAACAGCTCATCTGGAAAGGTCATTTTCTCACAGGGTCTTGGTCCAAACAAGAAAAAGGTGAAAACACATACAAAAAGGTAAGAAAACCAGAGTGCAAGAGCTAAGCCCTGCCACACAATCAACATAGTTCTTTTCACAAAGTAAAAGAGAAAACAGTAACACACAGGCTGTAACCAGCCAGTGAAACAACAGTTCCCTAATGGGAACTGAATTATACCTGTAACACATTGACTGTGAAGATCAGCCAGTTTAGAAATCAGTCCTCAATACAAAAGGAATACCAGTTAACAAACTGGCTATATATATATATATATAATTCAGCCAGTTCAGGAATCAGGTTCCCCAAAAACCAACAACACCAGTACACACTGGATTTGGGCAGCCAGGTCAGTCAGTCCCCTCCCTGACACACATGGAGATTCCTTGACACTGATCCAGCTCCCTCAGAGCAAGCTCTTAGAGTGTTAAGGTGTCTGACACTTTTATTTTGATTGGTGAAAATATATTTATTTCACATTCAACAATGAGTTTCATAAAAGATACATTGTTGACTTTCTGCAGATATCGTTCAGTCTCCTCCAATAACTATTTGAGATGACAAAGTGCACAGTGTTACTCCTGTTTTTAATCTGTCAGCCAGGGCTCCCTGATTGGACCAGATCAACAGCCCCAATCAGGGAACTCATATTCCTGATTTTGAGTGCAAGCAGCAGCTGAGTTTAAACGAACCCGGAAGGGAAAAGCTAAGGTAAGTAATTAAAATTACTTACCGGTAGCGGGCAGCAGTATTTTTATTTCTCTTCACAGAAAGAGCAGGAGCAGCAGGGGGAAGTGACGACGACCAGAGGGGCAGCCAGGAAGGAAAGCAGTGAGTATAAATACTCACCCTTCGACACCAACGGTCATTTTGAGTGCGAGCAGCAGCTGAGTTTAAACGAACCCGGAAGGGTAAAGCTAAGGTAAGACAATTTGTTTTAAAATTACTTACCAGTAGCAGGCAGCGGTGTTTTTCTTTCTCTTCACAGAAAGACCGGGAGCAGCAGGGGGAAGTGATGACGACCAGAGGGGCAGCCGGGACCCGGAAGCTGGTGTAGCACAAGCTTACCTGGGTAGGTTTTTTTTCCCTATAAAAGCGCGCAGGAGAGGAACCCGAGGCACTACAGAGGTAGTGTCTCCCACCCACCCTCCTCCTCTAACCTAAGAATAAGACCTGTTGTGGTAAGTAGGTAAGTGCTGCATTTTGCTTGTTCTATTCTTTAGACCTAGTTTTTTTTTTAAAAGGTTACTTTTAGAGGGATGGCAGTGAAGACAGTGCAATGTTCCTCTTGCAACATGTCTGAGGTGAGGGATGCCATGGTCATCCCTGCTGATTACACCCATCTCCAGCTCCTCCAAGACCGTGTTAGGGAACTGAAGCTGGAGTTGGATGAACTTAGGATCATTCGGGAGGCAGAGGGGGTCATAGATCGGAGCTATAGGGAAGTAATAACTCCAAAGATTGCAGACAGATGGGTGACGGTGAGGGGGACTGGGAGGAAGCAGCCAGTGCAGGGATCCCCTGCGGCCGTTCCCCTCAAGAACAAGTATACCGTTTTGGATACTTGTGGGGGGGATGACTTACCAGTGGTAAGCAATGGGGTTCAGGGTTCTGGCACGGAGCCTGTCCCCGTTGCTCAGAAGGGAAGGGTGGAGAAGAGCAGAGCAATAGTTATTGGGGACTCGATAGTTCGGAGCACAGATAGGCGGTTTTGTGGGGGCGAGAGAGACTCACGTTTGGTATTTGCCTCCCAGGTGCAAGGGTACGTGACGTCTCTGATCGTGTTTTCCGCGTCCTTAAGGGAGAGGGGGAGCAGCCAGAAGTCGTGGTCCTCATTGGCACGAACGACATAGGTAGGAGGAGGGCTGAGGATGTTAGGCAGGCTTTCAGGGAGTTAGGTTGGAAGCTCAGAGTTAGAACAAACAGAGTTGTTGTCTCTGGTTTGCTACCCGTGCCACATGATAGAGAGTCGAGGAATAGGGAGAGAGAACAGTTAAATGCGTGGCTACAGGGATGGTGCAGGAGGGAGGGATTCCGGTACCTGGATAACTGGGGTTCTTTCTGGGGAAGGTGGGACCTCTATAAACAGGATGGTCTACACCTGAACCTGTGGGGCACCAGTATCCTTGGGGGGAGGATTGCTACTGCTCTGGGGGTGGGGGGGCGGGGGAGTTTAAACTAACTCTGCAGGGGCATGGGAACCTAGACTGTAGCTTTAGGGTGCAGGACCTTGAGTGTAGGGAGGTTAGGAACATGGCATCAATCTCAAAGGAGGGTGTCTGTAAACAGGAAAGTGGCTTGAAGTGTGTATACTTCAATGCAAGAAGTATACGAAATAAGGTAGGTGAACTTGCAGTGTGAGTTGGTACCTGGGATTTTGATGTTGTGGCTATTATGGAGACATGGGTAGAACAGGGACAGGATTGGCTGTTGCAGGTTCCAGGGTTTAAGTGTTTTAGTAGGGTCAGAGGTGGAGGTAAAAGAGGGGGAGGTGTGGCTTTGCTTGTCAAAGATAGTATTACAGCGGTAGAAAGGACGATGGATGAAGACTCGCCATCTGAGTTAGTTTGGGCTGAGGTTAGGAATAGGAAATGTGAGGTCACCCTGTTAGGAGTTTTCTACAGGCCTCCTAATAGTCCGAGAGACGTAGAAGAAAGGATTGTGAGGATGATTCAGGAAAAGAGTGAAAGTGATAGGGTGGTTGTTATGGGGGACTTTAACTTTCCTGATATTGACTGGGAAAGCTATAGCTCGAGTTCGTTAGATGGGTCGGTGTTTGTCCAATGTGTGCAGGAGGGTTTCCTGACACAATATGTAGACAGGCCAACAAGAGGTGAGGCTATACTGGATTTGGTTCTGGGTAACGAACCAGGCCAGGTGTTAGAATTGGAGGTAGGTGAGCACTTTGGGGACAGTGACCACAATTCGGTGACTTTTACTCTAGTGATGGAGAGGGATAAATGTGCACTGCAGGGCAACAGTTATAGCTGGGGGCAGGGAAATTATGATGCGGTGAGGCATGACTTAGGATGCGTGGCTTGGAAAAGTAGGCTTCAAGGCAAGGACGCAATTGATATGTGGAGCTTGTTCAAGGAGCAACTATTGAGTGTCCTTGATAAGTATGTACCTGTCAGGCAGGGAGGAAAGGGTCGTGTGAGGGAGCCGTGGTTTAATAAGGAATTGGAATCCCTTGTTAAAGGGAAGAGGGCGGCCTATGTAAAGATGAAGGTTCATTTGGGGCGATTGAGAGTTATAAGGTAGCCAGGAAGAATCTGAAGAGAGAGCTAAGAGCAGCAAGGAAGGGACATGAAAAGTCCTTAGTTGGTAGGATTAGGGAAAACCCAAAGGCTTTCTATAGGTATGTCAGGAATAAAAGAATGACTAGGGTAGGAATAGGTCCAGTCAAGGATAGTAGTGGGAAGTTGCGTGTGGAGGCTGAAGAGATTGGGAGACACTTAATGAATACTTTTCGTCAGTATTCACTCAGGAATAGGACATTGTTGCCGATGTGAATACTGAGTCACAATTAATTAGAATGGACGGCTTTGAGGTATGTAGGGAAGAGGTGTTGGAAATTCTGGAAAGGGTGAAAATAGATAAGTCCCCTGGGCCTGATGGCATTTATCCTAGGATTCTCTGGGAAGTAAGGGAGGAGATTGCAGAGCCATTGGCCTTGATTTTTATGTCCTCGTTGTCTACAGGAATAGTGCCAGAAGACTGGAGGATAGCAAATGTGGTTCCCTTGTTCAAGAAGGGGAGTAGGGATAACCCTAGTAACTATAGGCCGGTGAGCCTCACTTCTGTTGTGGGCAAAGTCTTAGAGAGAATTGTAAAGAATAGGATTTATGAACATCTGGATAGGAATAATGTGATCAAGGATAGTCAGCATGGTTTTGTAAAGGGCAGATCGTGCCTCACAAACTTATTGAATTCTTTGAGAAGGTAACTAAGGAGGTGGACGAGGGTAAAGCGGTAGATGTGGTGTATATGGATTTTAGTAAGGCGTTTGATAAGGTTCCCCATGGTAGGCTACTGCAAAAAATACGGAGGTATGGCATTGAGGGCGAGTTGGAGGTTTGGATTAGGAATTGGCTGGCTGGAAGAAGACAGAGGGTAGTAATTGATGGTAAAGGTTCATCTTGGAGTGCAGTTACTAGCAGTGTTCCGCAAGGATCTGTTTTGGGACCATTGCTGTTTGTCATTTTTATAAATGACCTGAAGGAGGGGCTAGAAGGTTGGGTGAGCAAGTTTGCGGATGATACGAAAGTCGGTGGAGTTGTTGACAGTGAGGAAGGATGTGTCAGGTTACAGCGGGATATAGATAAGCTGCAGAGCTGGGCAGAAAGGTGGCAAATGGAGCTCAATGTGGGTAAGTGTGAGGTGATTCACTTTGGTATGAGTAACAAAAAGATGGGGTACTGGGCTAATGGTCGGATACTTGGTAGTGTGGATGAGCAGAGAGATCTTGGTGTCCTTGTACACAGGTCTCTGAAAGTTGCCACCCAGGTAAATAGTGCTGTGAAGAAGGCATATGGCGTACTGGCTTTTATTGGTAGAGGAATTGAGTTCCGGAGTCCTGAGGTCATGTTGCAGTTGTATAGGACTCTGGTGCGGTTGCATCTGGAGTATTGTGTGTAGTTTTGGTCGCCATACTATAGGAAGGTTGTGGAGGCACTGGAACGGGTGCAGAAGAGGTTTACCAGGATGTTGCCTAGTATGGTAGGAAGATCGTATGAGGAAAGGCTGGAGGCACTTGGGGCTGTTTTCATTGGAGAAAAGAAGGTTTAGGGGTGACTTGATAGAGGTGTACAAGATGATTAGGGATTTAGATAGGGTTGACCATGAGAACCTTTTTCCACATATGGAGTCAGCTATTACGAGGGGGCATAGCTTTAAATTAAGGGGTGGTAGGTATAGGACAGATGTTAGGTGTAGATTCTTTACTCAGCGAGTCATGAGTTCATGGATTGCCCTGCCAGTAGCAGTGGTGGACTCTCCCTCTTTATGCGCATTTAAACGGACATTGGATAGGCATATGGAGGATAGTGGGCTAGTGTAGGTTAGGTGGGCTTGGATCGGCGCAACATCGAGGGCCAAAGGGCCTGTACTGCGCTGTATTTTTCTATGTTCTATTCTATGAGTTCCACATGGCTGACCTCATTACAATCACTAAATTCTTCCTCTTCTGAGTCCAAGGAAATAGGCTGGTTCTTTTTTTATGTAGCTTCTCCTGGGGTGTTTTAGCACAGGATCAGGTTTCTCCAACTCTGCCTCGGATACCAGCAACACGTAACGTAGAGTAGCTTTCCTCTTGAGCCTGGAGTATCTAACTCTTTCCTTTGTTTAGGGGCAAAGGTGTTGAGGTGGCAACATCTGCTGTGTCCATCTTAGATTCTGAGGTATTTTCCATGCTTGATGGAGAGGAAGAAACCACAGGTTCAGGCAATCTTTCCAACTATTCCAAGGAGCTGGACAGGTTTTGCTTCTGGTGAAGGGATTATGCCTGAAATGCCGATTCCCCTGCTCCTCCGATGCTACCTGACCTGCTGTGCTTTTCCACCACCACACTCACGACTCTGATCTCCTGCATCTGCAGTCCTCACTTTCTCCTAGGTTTTGCTCTTACCCATTTGTGAGTTTGCAGCTTTCATACGGTGTACTTGCCGTATTTTCCAATAATAAATCCAGTTGGGCTTCAGCCAGTAGGCGCTTTTGCATGGTTACATCATTAATCCCACATACCAAATGGCCTCTCAGTAACTTATTAGGGTGAAACCAAAGTCACATGCCTCTGCCAACTACCTTAACCTAGTCAAAAATCCTGATACAAATTCCCCTAGTTTTCAAATTGCTGAGTAAAATGGATAGCATCACAGAATTGGAGAAGGCTCGGGGTCATAATATTTCTCGACTAAATTTGTCAACTTTTGTAAGATTTTAGTACCTGGTGCTTCAGTGAAAGTTAGGCTCCTAATAACTGTTCACAAGCTATCATGGAAGTTACTTGTTGCTTTTCACCTGCCCCAATGTCATTTGCCCAGAAAGAAATAATGCATTCTCTCCACATACTGGGCTTTATCTTTGATGGCAGGATTGAATGAACCAAGCTTCCCAAATAACGGCAAGATGCCAGAAATGCTTATCCCAACTCAAAGATAACTGTTGCGAGTGAATTTCTTCAGAAGAATGCTTTACTTTCGTTACCACAGAAATAATTCGCTTCGGCGGGGCGGTGTGGACTTGTTGGGCCGAAGGGCCTGTTTCCACACTGTAAGTAATCTAATCTAATCTAAAAAAATTCTGTAGAGGCTGGTATCCCATCACCAACTCACCCTTTATTTACATGTGATACTGATCAAGCTCCCTCAGAGCTAGCTCTCAGTGTGAACAGAATCTCCAACACGCTTTTAAAATTTTATTAAACAATACAGTCTACAAAACAATTAACATTAACAGCTGTACACAGAGAAACAGCAATTTACAAGGGAGAGGAGCAGCAAAGCCAGGCCCCAAACCCCACCATTCAACCAGTTTTCAGGGAAACGAGGACAAACCTCAAATCCTATTTTCAGTCATCCCAAAACAGTAACAAATACATACAAGACAGTCCAATTAGATTTTTAAAAAGTGAATAAAATACAAACCATCCCAGCAACCACCCATCGCTCCCACCTTCCGGCCACTCTAAGGCAGCCCACCCCTACGCCCCTTCCGGCTCTCAGTCTGCATCAGTCCCCTTCCGGCTTCTCAGTCCGCTCTGACACACCTTCTGGCCACCTCTAGGACAGCCCGTCCTGTTTTGCCAACACCCCACCCCCGAATGACAGTGGTCAGGATGGCCTACCCACCTTCCAGCTTCTCTACCAGCCCTTCATACTTTCCGACCACCTCTAAGACAGCCCGTCCTGGTACCTGCCCAGGCTGACAGCTCTGAGGATGGCCTATCGCCTTCTGGCTCTCGGTCTGCCCCTACGTGCCGACACACCTTCCGGCCACCTCTAGTTAAGCCCGTACCCTTCCCTGGGATGATGGCACACAGGGCAACCCACAAGCCTTCCGGATCTCAGCTTGTCCCTCTGCTCTTTCTGGCTCTCAGCCGTTCTGACACACCTTCCGATCACGTCTAGGATAGCCTGACCCAATTACCCCTTTTCAGGACAACAGTGCACAGAACGGCCTACCTGCCTTCCAGCTCTCAGGGTAACTGGCATCAGGACAGCCTACCCACCTTCCAGTGCACAAGATGGCCTACCCACCCTCCGGCTCTCGGGGTGACAGCTTTCAGGACGACCTATGAGCCTCTCAGCTCACAGATAAGGCCTGCGTGACCCAGGGATACACAAGACAGTGCAGGTGATAAACCCAACAAGCAGCAAGACACAATCGATTACCAACACAGTCCTTTCTGGTACACAGAGTCCATTACCATAAATAGTCTACTCTCAGGAACAGAGTCCACTCCAGTATGCAGAATACATTGTCAGAGATAGAGTCCACTCATGAAGGAAACAAATACACACCCCACAGCACACACACAAGTGTTCAGTCTCCATGGAGGCCTGGTTTATCCACAGAGAGCCAGGCCCATCACAGGAACACAGTACATTATGAAGGTGCAGTTAAGTCACAGGGGGTTGGTTCAGTCCCTAAGGCAGAGTCCACTCCCGATCTCCAGGACACAGCAAATGCTCACCTCCCAGCACACACACAGGTGTTATCCTTACAGAGGCCTAGTCCACCGCCAAGGGTCAAGCCTACCTACAGGAACAGCTCATCTGAAAAGTGGTATTTTCTCACAAGGGCTCAGTCCAAACCAAAAAACAATGGACACATATAAAAAACAAAGAAAACTAGAGTCCATGGGCTAAGTTCAGGAATCAGGGTTCCGCCCACTAAAAGCAGAAATCAACAGCATCAGTAACACACTGACTGTGGCTCAACCAGCACAGAGTCAGTCTCCTTCCTGACACAAAATGAAGAGTCCTTGACACTGATCCCGATCCCTGAGCCATCTTTCAGAGTGAACAGAACCTCCAACACTCTTTTTCACAACTCATTTTTTTTTGGTCAGACAGGGCTTCCTGATTGGAACAGTTTAACAGCCCCAATCAGGGAACTCATATTCTATGAGGTCCACCTGGCTGACCTCATTACAATCATGACAGAACTCACCACTACCTTCTCAAAGGCAATAAGGAATGGGTATTTCTTCCCATGAGGGAAATTTTGCGAGATCTTCTTTTAACAATGTTGGTTTAAGAATAAATACAGTCAGGGCACCAGGGAGAATTCACCTTGCTCTTTTTACATCCACTGGAAAGAGGTGACAGGATTTCCTGTGTCACCTGAAAATCACTCATACAGTGCTACATGGGGAATATTAGCCTGGATTAAGTGCTCAAATTTCTGGAATGGGACTCCAACCCACAACCTTTTGGCTCTTTAACAAGATATATACCTAGGATGCCGTTGACTGCAAGAAAATGGGAACAAAAGACATTCCTGGCAGTGGGAATGTAACTGGGAGTTTAGAACCCTCTTGTGGCTTTAAAAGGAATAACATATATTGCCAAGTCTGGCCAATATAATTGTCCTATCCTCGAGACTGTAACAATGTGGGTAGCATTCCCTACCTCTGAAGCACCGGATTCGAATCCCACACCAGGACTTGATTTTCAAGGAAGATGCATTCACAACGTGGCCAAGCAGAGTGAGCATCAATGTGCAAACCTTTCCAACAAATGCCAGGGATGGGAGAAATTCCTGCTCAGCCATGTCATGGAAGGACACTTTAAGTCTCTGCTATCTCTCTCTCTCTCTCTCTCTCTCCAGGTCCAGACTGCAACATGCCTGTTAAAAAGTCTATGTGGCCACAGTAACCCTGACTTCCTGCTCACATCATCAATACAAGACAGAAACCCAATATGCAGGTCCAACTGAATGATGTTAAATCACTACATACTTCCCAAATGCACCACTAGGTTCATTCTGGAGTTACATAAGACTGAAGGTTCTTGAATTGATCTCTGAAAAATATTGAGCACCCAGAACTACGATACAGGTAGTCACAAGCCTGGCTATTGCAATACAAGGCCCTGGTTAGACAACTCCTAAAGTCACTGTGTATAGTGAAAGGGTTTAATGAATGTTTAAATGAGCCTCTGAAGTGAGTTGTGGTGTCACTGTGATCTCAGTAGCTATATACATCAGTATTCTACTTAAGATTTGGACCCTTGGAGTACATGCCTTTGTAGCTTTACCATCGTGAACAATGTAAAGTTTAACTATTACTAAGAATTCTGAACTGAGCTTTTTTTTCTCGAGTCATAGAGATGTACAGCATGGAAACAGACCCTTCGGTCCAAACCGTCCTGTTAAGACCTAAAGAGCCCACACGACAACACATTCTAACACTCTGCTTCTGAGTATCACAGAGAGTAGGGAGTGCAGTACAGATTTACCAGAATGAGACCTCAACTGCAACAGTTCAGCTACAAGGAAAAAGACACAAACTAAGGCAAATTCTCTGGAACTTGGATGGTTAAGAGATGATTTGATGGAAGTGTTCAAGATATTAAGGAAATCTGATAAGACAGAGCGAAACCATTTCCAATGGTTGGAGAGTTAAGGACTAGACAATAGAGTGTAGACTTTGGAGCCAGAGATTCACAGAGTCAGTGTACAGTCAGTAGGCCAAATAGCCTGCCTCCACAGGGTAGGGATTCTATAATGATTCTTTCAGGACTGAAATTGGGAAATACTTTAACACAGAAGTTATACATTTGAAAAAGCCAATGATTGCTAGTGGCCATCACTGTCAGGACACGGGTGTGGAGGAGGAGACATTCCCTGGATATCATGCAGCCGCGTTAACACCATTGATTTAGGGGTCCTTGTGATGCATTGATAGTGTCCCTACCTCTAAGTCAGGCAGGCTGGAGTTCAAGTCCTACCTACTCCAAAGACATGTAATAAATCTCTGAACAGATTGATTAAAAAATAAGTATAAATGAGTAAGAAGTAATGACTGTCACGGAAGGTGAATTGGAATAAATTCTGATTGGAAAAGACATGTCAGGATACCAATATTTTTAACCTCTGATTTTGGCAGTATAGACATAGCAGATCATTTCACTGTATGAGCTGCTTCTCATGAAAGTAGCTACACCATCCTCTTTAAGCGCAGCAAGCTATAGGACCTGCTTGGTTAATGTGGTGGAGGAAAACCCACTTCGTGGTCTAAATAGAAAGGTCTGATGTAGTTAGCAATATGTATTTCATTGCACGTCAGCAACTACTTACAGGCTACATTGATATGATAAACATTATCACAGAGACTTTGAGCCATTCCAGATGAGGATTGCCCCTGCAAGATCCTAATCTATTTTCCCCACAAGTCTATAAAAATGTCTTCACAGCTCTGATGAAGAGTCATCCAGACTCAAAATGTTAGCTTGCTCTCTCCACTGTCGCTGCCTGACCCACTGTGGTCTCCAGCAGTTTTTGTTTTCAGTACAGATTCCAGCATCTGCAGTGACTTGCTCCTCTCTTCATAGTGGCCAATGCTTACAACAAGAAGGGCTTGGTTAGCTCAGTTGGCTGTCTAGCTGACAGGTTAGTATGGGCAGAATAATATCAACAGTTTGGTTCAATTTCCAACTAGCTGAGATTACCATGAAGGACTCTCCTTCTCAACCTCTCCCCTTGTCTGAGGCATGGTGACCCTCTGGGGGCTCTGAGAGCACCAGTCGTCTCTTTCTTTAATGGGAGAGCAGCTCCATGGTCTAGAAATACTATGGCAACTTAATCTTAGGGCACTCCCTAGTATTAACCTTTTTAACCACTTGAATCCCACTGATTCAAGAAAGTGACAAACTTTGGTAGATCCTTGGAAAGCAAAGGTCCCATAGAATGGCACAGAAAGATGAGGGAAAGAGGGGGAAAAAAAGCAGCTGTAAGACATAGGTCAATGAACTCAGTGAAAGAAAAGGGAAGTGGAAAAGGCAAAGTAAAGACTAAGAGTGAAACAGCATTAAAATCTACACTGGCAGTCAATTTTCATTCATTTGATGTGGACTTTGTTGGCGAGGATAGCATATATTTCTCATCCCTAATTGCTAGAGGGCAGTAACAGTCACACATTGCTAAGGGCTCAGAGTCCCACGTAGACCAGACCAGATAAGGACAGCAGATTTCCTTCTTTGAAGGGCATTAGTGAATCAAATGGGTTTTTAATGACAATTGACGGTCATTATGTGTTCTCTATTAGAGAATCTTTTTAATTCTATTTATCATGTTGGGATTTGAAACAATGTCCTCAGATCATTAGCCTGGGGTTCTGGGTTACCAGTGCAATGATATTACCACAACACCGTCATTAGTTAGTCCATAGTTGACGTTTTTTTAAATTCATTTATAGGATGAGGGCATCACTGGCTAGGTCTGCATTTAATGCCCAGAAGGTAGTTAAGAGTCAATCATATTGTTGCAGTTTTGGAGTCAAATGTAGGTCAGATTAGGTAAGGATGTCAGTTTCCTTCCCTAAAGGACATTAGTGAACCAGATCGGTTTTTCCTGACAACCAATCATACAGCCATCGAGTCATAGAGACGTACAGCATGGAAACAGATTCTTCGGTCCAACCCGTCCATGCTGACCTGATATCCCAACCCAATCTAGTCGCACCTGCCAGCACCCGGCCCATATCCCTCCAAACCCTTCCTATTCATATACCCATCCAAATGCCTTTTAAATGTTGCAATTGTACCAGCCTCCACCACTTCCTCTGGCAGCTCATTCCATACTTTTCACCACCCTCTGTGTGAAAACTTTGCCCCTTAGTCTCTTTTATATCTTTCCCCTCTCACCCTAAACCTATGCCCTCTAGTTCTGGACTCCCCCACCCCAGGGAAAAGACTTTGCCTATTTATCCTATCCACGCCCCTCATAATTTTGTAAACCTCTATAAGGTCACCCCTCAGCCTCCATAGCTCCAGGGAAAACAGCCCCAGCCTATTCAGTCTCTCCCTGTAGCTCAAATCCTCCAACCCTGGCAACATCCTTGTAAATCTTTTCTGAACCCTTTCAAGTTTCACAACATCTTTCCGATAGGAAGGAGACCAGAATTGCACGCAGTATTCCATCAGTAGCCTAACCAATGTTCTGTACAGCCAAAGCATGACCTCCCAACTCTTGTACTCAATACTCTGACCAATAAAGGAAAGCATACCAAACGCGTTCTTCACTATCCTATCTACCTGCGACTCCACTTTCAAGGAGCTATGAACCTGCACTCCAAGGTCTCTTTGTTCAGCAACACTCCCTAGGACCTTACCTTTAAGTGTATAAGTCCTGCTAAGATTTGCTTTCCCAGCAGATCTTAGCACCTTGCATTTATCTGAATTAAACTCCATCTGCCACTTCTCAGCCCATTTGCCCATCTGGTCAAGAACCAGTTGTAATCTGAGGTAACCCTCTTTGCTGTCCACTACACCTCCAATTTTAGTGTCATTTGCAAACTTACTAACTGTACCTCTTATGCTCACATCCAAATCATTTATGTAAATGACACGGGCGGCACGGTGGCATAGTGGTTAGTACTGCTGCTTCACAGCGCCAGAGACCCCGGGTTCAATTCCCACTTCATGCGACTGTGTGGAGTTTGCACAGGGTCTGCGTGGGTTTCCTCCGGGTTCTCCGGTTTCCTCTCTCAGTCCAAAGATGTGCAGGTCAGGTGAATTGGCCTTGTTAAATTGCCCATAGTGTTAGGTGAAGGGGTAAATGTAGGGGTATGGGTGGGTTGCGCTTTGGCGGGTCGGTGTGGACTTGTTGGGCCGAAGGGCCTGTTTCCACACTAAGTAATCTAATCTAAAAAAAAAGTAGAGGACCCAGCACTGATCCTTATGGCACTCCACTGGTCACAGACCTCCAGTCTGAAAAGTAATCCTCCACTACCACACTCTGTCTTCTACCTTTGAGCCAGTTCTGTATCCAAATGGCTAGTTCTCCATGTGTTCCGTGAGATCTAAACTTGCTAACCAGTCTCCCATGGGGAACGTTGTCGACGCCTTACTAAAGTCCATATAGGTCACATCTACCGCTCTGCCCTCATCAATCCTCTTTATTACTTCTTCAAAAAACTCAATCAAGTTTGTGAGACATGATTTCCCACACACAAAGCCATGTTGACTATCCCTAATCAGTCCTTGCCTTTCCAAATACATCTATATCCTGTCCCTCAGGATTCCCTCTAAAGCGGTCTGCTAGGAGGCGCCCAGTCGCCCCAATGTAGAGGAGACCTTGAGGGAACATCTCCGAGACACCCGCACCAATCAACCAAACCGCCCCGTGGCCCAAGATTTCAACTCCCCCTCCCACTCTGCCGAGGACATGGAGGTCCTGGGCCTCCTTCACCGCCGCTCCCTCACCACCAGATGCCTGGAGGAAGAACGCCTCATCTTCTGCCTCGGAACACTTCAACCCCAGGGTATCAATGTGGACTTCAACAGTTTCCTCATTTCCCCTTCCCCCACCTCATCCTAGTTTCAAACTTCCAGCTCAGCACTGTCCCCTTGACTTGTCCTGACTTGTCCGACCTGCCTAGCTCCTTTTCCACCTATCCACTCCATCCTCCCCTCCCTGACCTATCACCTTCATCTCCTCCCCCACTCACCCAGTGTAGTCTATGCTACTCTCTCCCCACCCCCACCCTCCTCTAGCTTATCTCTCCACGCTTCAGGCTCACTGCCTTTATTCCTGATGAAGGGCTTTTGCCTGAAACGTCGATTTCGCTGCTCGTTGGATGCTGCCTGAACTGCTGTGCTCTTCCAGCACCACTAATCCAGAATTTTGCAAGATGTCACCATCTTTTCCCCTACAGTCTATATCTTCCATAACCTTTTCCACAGTAAATACTGATGCAAAATACTCATTTAGTATCTCCCCCATTTTCTGCCGCTCCACACAAAGGCCACCTTGCTGATCTTTGAGGGGCCCTATTCTCTCTCTAGTTACCCTTTTCTCCTTAATGTATTTGTAAAAACTCTTTGGATTCTCCTTAATTCTATTTGCCAAAGCTATCTCATGTCCCCTTTTTGCCCTCCTGATTTCCCTCTTAAGTATACTCCTACTGCCTTTATACTCTTCTAAGGATTCACTCGATCTATCCTGTCTATACCTTTCATATGCTTCCTTCTTTTTCTTAACCAAACCCTCAACTTCTTTAGTCATCCAGCATTCCCTATACCTACCAGACTTTCCTTTCACCCTAACAGGAATATACTTTCTCTGGATTCTCGTTAACCTATTTCTGAAGGCTTCCCATTTTTCAGCCGTCCCTTTACCTGTGAACATCTGCCCCCAGGTTTAGAAAGTTCTTGTCTCATACAGTCAAAATTGGCCTTTCTCCAATTTAGAACTTCAACTTTTAGATCTGGTCTATCCTTTTCCATCACTATTTTAAACCTAATAGAATTATGGTCGCTGGCCCCAAAGTGCTCCCCCACTGACACCTCAGTCACCTGCCCTACCTAATTTCCCAAGAGTAGGTCAGGTTTTGCACCTTTGCTAGTAGGTACATCAATCATTGGACTCTTAATCACAGAATTTTTTGAATTCAAATTCTACCATCTGTTGTGGTGTGACTTGAACCTGGATTGCCAGAATGTTACATGGCTCTGTAGATTAATACTCCACTGATAATACCATTGGCCATCGCCTGTCCTGGGCTACCTGCCTTCTGGAGCTTTATTCTTACTCTTTTGTCTTCGCCCTTTTGTTATCTGTTTCAAAGCCAGCTACATGGAATGAAGCAAGACTCACTATTATGGAGGGTTCACCATGTTCTCTTCCTAGCTATTGCTGTCAAAGACTATTTTCTTCAAGTGGGCTTTCAGGACATCTCTGAAACCTTTGCTGACTGCCCTTTCACTGGGACTAGAGAGCACATTTGGAAGGCAAGTCTTTGGCATTCATTATCTGTCCAGTGTGGTTACTTGATGAGAATGGTCATTCTCTGCCCAGGATGCCTGCTTCCTAGAGGATAATCACGTCAATGCTACTCATTGGTCCGTCCCTGATAGGTATTTAAACCCTTTCTGAGTGAGGAGGATACTCAATTCTTGACACTGAATAAAACATTAACACAGCTTTCATGGTCATTATGATGTCACCGCCAAACATGACTGGGAGGAAGGGGGTAATAATGGCAAACCTGACAACGCAGGGCATAGGGCGTTTAGGCAACAAAACACACAGGAAACAAATCAGACAGCTCCTGAATTATAACTGTGAGTGAACAAAATACTACATCTTTAGCAAGAGGCTTCCAAAAGTATAAATGATTTGCAGAGATTGGTAAAGCATATGATTTTTTAAACCTTTTTTCGTGGGATATTGGTATCACTGGCAAAGCCAGAATTTGTTACTCATCCCTAAGTGCCCTTGAACTGACTGGCTTGCTAGGCCATTTCTGAGGGCAGTTAAGAATGAAGCACCTTCCAGTGGGTGTGGAGTCACATATATATCAGACCAGCAAATTTCTTTCTCAAGAGGATATGAGTGAATCAGATGAGTTTTTATAGCAATCAATGATAATTTAATTGGTACCATTACCAAGACTAGCTTAATTTTCCATATTTATTAATTAACTTGTTAAAATACTACCAGCTGCCCTGGGTGGGACCTGAACCCATGTCTTCAGTACTGTAATCATTAGTGAGGGCCTCTACATGACGGGTCCAGCAATATTAATGTACCACTACACCACCATCTTCCCAAGGCTAAAAGTTAAAGCAAGCTAGCTGTAAAATCCTCTTCCATGTTTTTGTTGCCTTCAGATTCAAATATTCCAATGCACTCATAACTGTCAACCTCCATAAACGTTAGATCATCTCGAACCCTGCTGCACATAACCGAACTGTGCTCACTGACCTACACTGGCTTCTCCTCCTGCAATGCCTTAGTTTAAAAATTCTCTTCTTAGCTTTCAAATCATTCCATGGCCTTGCATCCACAGACATGCCCCATCTCTGTAACAAAAACAGAGACTGCTGGAAATGCTCAGCAGACCTGACAGCATCTGCAGAGAGAAATCAGAGTTAAAATTTCAGGTAGAACGATCCTTCCTGAGAACTGGTGATAGCTAGAAAAATGTTGATTTATATGCAGAAAATACGGTGGGGGAAGGGGGTAAAGAGTAAACAATAGGTGGGGATAAAGCCAAAGCGAGAAAAGGACAAAGGAGTGGTTAATGATCTGGCTAGGACGGTGAATGGCTGTTAATGGGGATTGTTAGCGGCTAACAATGGGTTGTGTGTAATAGCACACTATGTGATAACAAGGAGCCTGGTGTGTGGGGGTTGGGGTAAGGACATGGGAGAGCTCAAGCCCTAAAGTTACTGAACTTGATTTTGAGTGCAGAAGGCTGCAGGGTTCCCAAGCGGTAAATGAGGTGTTCTTCCAGCTTAGTTGGGCTTCGCTGGATACCTACAGCAAGCCTGAGTCAAAGACATTGGCCAGGGAACAGGGTGATGTTTCAAGGTGGCAGGCAATCGGGCTACGGTTAGGGCCTGTTTTGCGGACAGAACATAGGTGCTCTGAGAAGCGGTCACCTAGTCTAAGCTTTGGTTCCCCAATGTAGAGGAGACCACATTGTAAGCAGCAAATGCAATAGTCTAGATTCTGTGAAGTGCAGGTTAAAGTGCTGCTTCACCTGGAAGATGTGTTTGGGCCTTTGTATACTGAAAAGGGAGGAAGTAAATGGACAGGTGTTACACCTTTTGCAGTTCCGGGGAAGGTGCTGCGAGGGTGTGTGATGGCATTGGGAGCAGAGGAAGAGGGGACCAGGGTGTCCTGGAAGGTATGGTCCCTGTGGAAGGCTGACAAGGGAGATGGGGAATATGTGTCTGGTGGCGGCATCTTGCTGGAGGTGGTGGAAATGGCAGCTAAGAAACCTCTGGATGTGGATACTGGTAGGATGTAGATGAGGACAAGAGGAACACTATCGTTGTTGTGGGAGGGGAGAGAGGGGGTGAGTTCTGAAGTGTGGGAGATGGGTTGGACCTGGCTGAGGGCTCTGTCAACTACGGTGCTGGGGAATCCTCAGTTGAGGAAGAAGATGAACATTTCACAGGCTCCCTTGTTGAAGTTGACATGATCAGAACAGACGTTATGGAGACAGAGGAACTTGGAGAATGGAATAGAGTCTTCACAGAAAGTGGGATGTGAGGAGGTATAGTCAAGTAATTGTGGGAGTCGGTGAATTAAGACTGGATATTAATGGCCAGCCTATCCCCAGAAGTGGAAACAGAGATATAGAGGAAGGGAGGGGAGGAGTCAGACATGAACCAGGTGAAGATGATTGTGGGGTGGAAATTGGAAGTTAAATCACTAAACCTTTCCAATTCCGGATGTGACAAGGAAGCAGCACTGATGATATCATTGATATACTGGAAAAAGAATTGTGGGTAGGGGCTGGAATAGGACTGGAACAAGGAATGTTCCACATATTTCACAAAGAGACAGGAATAACTGGGGCCCATGACCACTCCTCTGACCTGAAGAAAATTAGATGAGTTTAAAGAAAAACAGTTCAGGACGAGGACGTGCTCAGCCCGGTGGAGGAGGCTGGTGGGGATCGTTCAGGCCTTTGTTCCAGGAAGAAGCAGAGAGCCTTGTGACCATCTCTGTAATCTCCCCCAGTTCTCCAAGATCTCTCATTTTGGCCTCTTGAGCATCCCCTGATTTTTACTGGCTCACCATTGAATTGAATTGAATGATTTATTACCACTTGCATTTAACAAATAAATCATGAGAAGTGTATGTTGCCATGCTCCAGCACCAGTTTTGACTTAGAGGATACGATGATATAAGAGTGAAATTAAGATATAAGACTTAAACCAAAATTCATCTTCCTCCTTTCTCGTGCTTCGCTTGACATCATGGGGGTTTCCACCAAGATCTCTGGGCCCATCAATACCCCCATATCAGTCCATTGCAGGAAAACCAATTTGGACCTACCACATCACTGCAGCTAAAGCCCAACATCTCTGATTTCAAATGCAGGCCACAGATGCTGCTTTCTCTGTCAATGTGATACCCATTCTGCCACCGCTAGTGGGGATCCAACCAATGTCGAAGTCGTCAATTGTCAGACGCCATCTTTTGCTGCTGGCCTCCATCACTGACATTGCCTCCACTGATGTAGCAACTAATGCCGATATTGGGTCCTGTGCTGCACCGCACCACCTCCCCCCCCCTCCCCCCTCCCAACTCGACTGCTTTCATCTTGCTGGAATCTTCTGCCACAAGTCTGCACTGGGCCCACTTGAGTCCATGATGGGCTCAGTTGAGCCCTCGCTGGGCCCACTTGAATCTGTGCTGGGCTCAGTTGCCACTGTTGATGTTGCCACCACAACTGAGCTCCTCACTTAAGGCAAGTACAAAAAGAAAAAGAGAGAAAAGAAACTAAAAGAAATGTTGACCGAGAGGGTGAGCCCCAGGCTCAGGAGCCCTACTCTGCTGCATCTAGGAATGGGAATGCCATTGATGGCTGTGCCTTCAGCTAGGACTCCAAGCTCTAGAATTACCTCCTAAAAGCTCTTTGTCTCGCCATCACACTTTCCTTCTTTAAAATGCTTGATGCTTATATCCCTAATTCTTTGGTGAAGCTTCTGACACCTGTTCAAATATCTCCTTAGATAGCTCAGTGTCAGATTTTGTTTAGAGAAGCTGAGGGTGTTCTCCTTCACAGCAGAGAAAGTGAAGACGTTTCTTAGAGGATATCAAAATTCACCAGGGATTTCTGGACAGAGTAGACCAGGGAGAATGTTTGAAGGATCGAAAAGCAGAGTATACCAATATAAGGTGCTTGGCAATAGAAGTGATGACAGTGTTTTTTGTCACACAGCTTGGTAGGATCTGGATTGTGAATCCAGAGATTGTGGTGGAGACCGATTCGAATGAGGCTTTCTTACGGAGTTGGCTAATAATGTATAATATGTACGAGTCATGTAATCTGCTGGATATGTAATTCATGATTGCTATTCAAGAACAACCTGCATTCATAGAACATCTTAAACAGAGAACAGCATAATCTCTATAGCACAAGTCACCTCTATTCATTAAATAAAATGCTAATTTCTCTACTAATTTCCCAACATTGTAGGGAGAGGGACTTTCCTGTATCCCTGAACTTTTTGACCACATGCTGCAAAACAGCTATCCTGTGACACTCTCACCACTGTCGCCCTCATAGACGAGCAAACTGATCGAAATGGCTCACCGGTGGCTGAATCAAGAACAGCTGCCTACTTTAAAGAAGCAATTGGAGCTCCTGCAGCCTAACCAGTGGTAAGATCCCTTAATGCTCCGCTGGTTAGGGAAAAAGAAGAGGCAATTCAACCCCTCGAGCCGGTTCCCACTTTGAATTCGATCATTTGGGCAAGATTTTCTGAGGAGAGACAATCGCATGTAGATTGCCACTCTACTTTGTCATTACTTTAAGAAAGAGAGCTCTGCATTTCTGACACGCAATTTCCATCAGGATTCCTTCAGAAATGCAGAGCAGTTACTTAAATGTGACTTAGTGCAAAATAGTTCAGGAAAGGCAAACCACTCCCTTTTTCAAATTCTGTAATTCAAAGGTCCAGCATCACAGCCACTACTTTGACAGCTCCTGTGAAAAGGTAAGTATGTCAGTATGAAGTTAAGGTGTGGGGACAGTAGAATTAGAGATTGCCAGGTTGGCAGTGTATCAGATGCTAGGTAGATAGGATGCTAGAGGGATAGAGTAAGTATGGCAGGAATGTAGGTGGCAAACAGAGTAAATAAGGTGTCAGGTTGTTAGTATGCCAGAAAGCAAAGTGGCAAACAGGACCAAGTAAATCATGGGAAGTTCAGTGTAGGTCATGTGTGCTGGCAATATCGTGCTCAGCAGAGGGGAGAATGGGCCAAGTCAGCTAGTGAGGGAGATGGTGTCATGTTCTGGAGACAGAGGATGTCAGTTCCCAGGGATTAGAGGAACGTTGGGTTCGGTTTTGAGAGATGTCAGGTCTCAGAAATAGGGGTGTGGCAGGAACTGGAGGGCGGATATTTCAGGGGTAGAGTAGCTATCATGTCCTGGAAGGGTGAGATGCGGAGTATTGGGTCAGGGTCTTGCGAATGTGAAGATGTGGGAGAAATGTGGTTGGGATGTGTGTAGTAAGTTGACAGCACTATCAACCTGGGTGGTCAGTACAATAGTTACTCAGAAATTAGACTTTCTTTAAAAGTCTAACTTTTCCTGACTAACTTTACTTAACTGCAGCAGTATCCTGTGAATTTTGATTTAAATGGACAGCCAGAGGGTTCCAGATGTGGTGGAATTTTGCAACAGAATCTTCAATTTCCCAGGCACTTCCCTGAGAGTCTGGACGCAGGGATTCTGTCGGGTCCTCGTGTAACTCACATTTACACAGAAATGTGGAAGAATGTTTCAAGTTGCAGGGGTCCTTGGATAAACTGCAGAATTGGGCTGAGAGGTGGCAAATGTATTCAATGCAGATAAATGTGAGGTGATTCACTTTGGGAAAAATAACAGGAAGGCAGAATACTGGGTATATGGAAAGATTCTTGGTAGTGTGGATGTGCAGAGGGATCTTGGAGTCCATGTACATAGATCCCTGAAAGTTGCCACACAGGTTGATAGTGCTGTTAAGAAGGCATACGGTGTGTTAGGTTTTATTGGTAGACGGATTGAGTTCCGGAGCCGTAATGTCATGCTGCAACTATACAAAACGCTAGTGCGGCATTTGTGTACAATTCTGGTTGCCCCATTACAGGGAGGATGTGGGAGCATTGGAAAAGGTGCAGAGGAGATTTACCAGAATGTTGCCTGGTTTGGAGGGAAGGTCTTAAAAGGAATGGCTGAGAGACTTGGGTCTGTTCTCATTGGAAAGAAGAAAGGCTAAGAGGGGATTTGATAGAGACATACAAAATGATCAGAGGATTAGTCAGTAAAAGTCTTTTTCCTCAGATAAGGATCTCAGCTTGTAAGAGAGGGCATAGCTACAAAATGAGGGGTGATAGATTTAAGATAGATGTCAGAGGCAAGTTCGTTACTCAGCGAGTGGTAAGGGCATGGAATGCCCTGCCTACCAATGTAGTTAACTCAGTCACATTAGGGAGATTTAAACAATCCTTGAATACGCACATGAATGATGATGGGATAGTGTTGAGGGGGTGGGCTTAGATTATTTCACAGGTCGGCGCAACAGCAAGGGCCAAAGGGCTTGTCCTGCACTGTATTGTTCTATGTTCTATAATTACCTGACCATGGCAAAATCCAGCCTTGCATTTCTTCGGAGTGTGATGACCATTTGTTGCCCATCCGTAATGCCCTCAGACCGAATGGCTTACTTGGTTAAAGGACAATTAAGAGTCAGCCACAATGCTGTGGGCTTGGAGTCACGTATGTGCCAGACCAGGTAAAGACAGCAGATTACCTTCTTTAGACAGCACTGGTGAACCAGTTAGACTTTTATAACAATCGATTACAATTTTGTGGTCCCCATCACTGAAACTAGCTTTCAATTTAAATTTGTTATTAATTGAATTTCGATTCCACTAGCTGCAATGGTGGAATTTCAATTAACCTGGGCTTCTGAATTATTTATCAAATGACATTACTGTCATAATTCCTTAACATTAATCTTAAACTCTTAGGATCTTCCTTTCCATCTACCCACCTTGCTTTCATAACCCTTATTCCATGAAAATCAATTGATATCAATTCAAAATTTTCAATTGATCCCAATTGTCCCACCATTTTTCTGAGGGACAATCTTCTGCTACCCTATGAAGACCTCACAACTGAACTGCCCAGCTGTATCTTTAGGGTTATGTCTCCTTACTCTGGACTCTTGCCTGAGCTTGAGGCAGGGCTGGGACTATACGTAATACTGCAAGAAAGTTTTTCAATTCATCGCTGTCTGGTTCATCAGTAAAAGCCCTACACATGAAGACTATAAGACTATAGACCATAAGATATAAGAGCAGAAAGAGGCCATTTGACCCATCGAGTCTGTTTTGCCATTCCATCGTGGCTAATATGTTTCTCAACCCACACTCCTGATTTTCTCCCATAACGACTGATCCCCTTACTAATCAAGAATATATCTTTGTTCTAAAGACACTCAACGATTTGGCCTCCACAGCCCTCCGCAGTAATCAGTTCCACAGATTCATCACTCTCTGGCTGAAGAAATCCTCCTCACATCAGTTCTAAAGGGTCGATCCCCTAACTCTTAGGCTGTGCCCTCGGATCCTAGTCTCTCCTACTTAGTGGAAACATCTTCACCATGTCCATTCTATCCAGGCCTATCAGTATTCTGTAAATTTCAATGAAATTCCTGCTCATCCTTCTGAACTCCAACAAGTACAGACCCAGAATCCTCAACTGTTCCTCAAATGACAAGCCCTTCATTCCCAGGATTGTTCTTGTGAATCTCCAAAATATGGGGCTCAAAACTGCTCATAGTATTTCAAATGCGGTCTGACTACAGCCTCAGCAGCACATCCCTGCGCTTGTGTTCTAGTCCTCTTTAAACATTACACTTCCCTTCCTATCTGCTGACTGCATTTAACCATAAGAAAATCCTGAACCAGGACTCCTAAGTCCCCTTGTTTTCAGATTTCTGAAGCCTTTCCCTATTATTCCTACCACGTGCATAACCTCACTCCTTCCAACACTGTACTCCATATATGACATCATTGCCCACACTCCTCGCTTGTCCAAGTCCTCTTGCAGCCTCCCCACTTTCTCAACACTACTTGTCCCTATGTCTATCTTTCTGTCATTTGCAAAATTAGCAATAATGCCCTCAGTTCCTTCGTCTATTTCATTAATTTCTAATGTAAATACTTGTGGTCCCAACTCTGACCTTGGCAGAACTCCTCTAGTCACTGGCTGCCATCTGAAAAATACCCCTTGAAAAGATTCACTGAGTTCAGTACATAAAGGCTGTTTGGAATTTTTCAATCCAATTCAGGATTCTCACATGGCAGGGGCAAGCTGAAGCACTTGTGGGCAAACAGACAGCTGGAGAAGCTCAAAAAGTTTGGCAGCATCTGTGGAGCAAGAAACAGATTTACTGTTTTGAGTCCAGTATGACTCTACTGTGGAACTAATGGCCTAGAGTCAGAGAGATGTACAGCACAGAAACAGATCGTGCTGACCAGATATCCCAACCCAGTCTAGTCCCACTTGCCAGCACCCAGCCCATATCCCTCCAAACTCTTCCTATTCATATCCCCATCCAGATGCCTTTTAAATGTTGCAATTGTACTCGCCTCCACCACTTCCTCTGGCAGCTCATTCCATACACGTACCACCCTCTGCATGAAAAAGTTGCCCCTTAGGTGTCTTTTATACTTTCCTCCTCTCACCCTAAATATATGCCCTCTAGTTCTGGACTCCCACACCCCAGGGAAGAGACATTGTCTATTTATCCTATCCATGCCCTTTATGATTTTATAAACCTCTATAAGGTCACCCCTCAGCCTCCGATGCTCCAGGGAAAACAGCCCCAATCTATTCAACCTCTCCCTACAGCTCAAATCCTCCAACTCTGGCAACATCCTTGTAAATCTTTTCTGAACCCGTTCAAGTTTCACAACAGCCTTCCAATAGGAAGGAGACCAGAATTGCACGCAGTATTCCAAAAGTGGCCTAACCAATGTCCTGTACAGCCACAACATGACCTCCCAACTCCTGTACTCAATACCCTGGCCAATAAGGGACTAAACTGGACTCCTCTCTCCCATCCAATCTCACTCATTCTGCTTGCAACATGGTAGTTTGACAATTTAATTGTTTTCTTAGAATTAATTATTTAAAAGAGTTGCAGAGCGGCCAGTTCCATTTTGAAGCAACTGCTGTCTGAATTACCTTCTACAGCAGCCTGCTGCACCTCTTAAGCTAGAAAATTTCTGATTGGATGGCTAGCTTCAAGTGCCAGCCTGCCATCCTTAATTGGATGGTGAGCCAGTCTTCATTACAACCAGAGGGCATCCTTCAAAAATCTTTGTTGGTGTCCCTCCCACAAGGATTCAAGACTCAGACAGGGTCAGAAGAACCATCAAGCTCCTGACCTCAGCAACACAGGTAAGCAGGTGGGTGCTTGTTTGTGATCAGTATCCAAGACCCCTACTTGAGACTATTAATACATTTGGATATTAAGTGAAACCAGCCATGGATTGGATCTGTCCTTTCCTAACAATTAAGCAATTAATCCATAAATACTGAATGTAAAACTTGTAATGATTTTGAGACTTTCACAAGCTTGGATCATCACAACTTGCTTTATACCAATTAAGTACTTTTGCAATGTTACATAGGAAATAAGAGCAGGGGTTAGCCATTCAGCCCACCAATCTCAACCATGGATAATCTTCTACCTGAACACTATTTTCTCATATTATCAGTATATCCAAAAATCCATTGATCTCTGTCTTGAACATACTCAATCACTAAACTTCCCACAGTCTTTTGAGGTGGAAAATTTCAAAGATGATTGGACCATGGGATCTTATACATCCACCTAAGCTGGCAGATAGGTCTTGGCTTAACACCTCATCTGACACAACGACACATCCAACAGTGCAGTAATCCCTCAATACCAGCTTTTTTTGTGCTCAAAACCTGAAGGGATTTGAATCAAAGATCTCAGAGGCAAGGGCAACCCATTTGGCTTCAGTTGACCTTGGTATAGCGTAAATACCAATTTTGTCACAGCAAGCTCTCACAGAGAGCAATGTTATAACTGTAGATCAGATTCAGTAGCCAGCCAACTATTGTTGCAGAGGTGCTGGGTGTGGTATTGGAGAAGGGTATATCGAGAGTGTGAGAGATTGTAGCTGCGGTTGTTCCTTCAACCAGGCTGGCGTGACAACCTCTAGGCCTGTATGGAACATAGCCCCTTGTAGCTTGCTCACCATCCAGCACTTCAGCCAGCTCAGCTAGTGTACAATTCCCGAAACAGAGTGAAACATTTCAATCAGCTGGACTCAGTAGACCTTTTTCACACTCTTCATTGGTGAGGTACCTGCTTTGCTTCAAAACACCTGCTTTGCTTCAAAATAGTGACTGCAAGGTGTTTTATTTCCATTGGCAAAGGGGCAGAAGCGATCTTGATTGAAGATCTTCAAGATTAGATGAAGAGTGTAGCACAATGTCTCATCCACCATTTGCAAACTTCTTCATTGATGCCCATTATTTATTGCATTTAGGTTTTATAAAAAACAAGCAAGACAAAGAGTAAGCCTGCCAACGATTAGGAAGATTCCTCAGGCAACAATGATCAGCTTTCCAAGGCTTAGGAAGAGCAGATGTGGAACTGTCCCTTATACTCAAAGTGAAGACAAGCCCAAGTTTTACTTTGGCGGCACTGAGAAGAACCAAGCAAAGTTGGAGCTCACCAACTGGAAGGGCGGAGCATACAAGAATGTGCCAAGCTGTCAGATGCTCAGTGTCATTTCTCCTGATGAGTTGGCCAATGGCTTTTCAGTTGGCCAGATGAACTTAGAGAAGAGGGAACCAGGGGCCTACCCCATAAGCTGCATTGACAGCAGAAGGAGGCTACAGAAAGGAGAGGCATTGGACAAGAATAAAAAATGCATGTTGAATTCCACACAAGGTGAGTGTCAAAAGGACCCAGACATGGTTTGACGATTGTTTTAATATGGGTTCATCTTTCAGACACCCTTGGCTAAACCTCAAAGTGTTTCTTTAGACTATATTTATTAGCAATACTTACACAATTATCACGCAGCAGACTTCCTGCGTCTAACCTTCTCTAGTTCCAATATTTCAACAGAGGACTACTAAAGTCAGTTATATCACAGCATCTGCATATAAGACCATAAGACATAGGAGTGGAAGTAAGGCCATTCGGCCCATCGAGTCCACTCCGCCATTCAATCATGGCTGATGGCCATTTCAACTCCACTTACCCGCATTCTCCCCGTAGCCCTTAATTCCGCGAGACAACAAGAATCTATCAATCTCTGCCTTGAAAACATTTAGCGTCCCGGCCTCCACTGCACTCTGCGGCAATGAATTCCACAGGCCCACCACTCTCTGGCTGAAGAAATGTCTCCGCATTTCTGTTCTGAATTGACCCCCTCTAATTTTAAGGCTGTGTCCACGGGTCCTAGTCTCCTCACCTAACGGAAACAATTTCCTAGCGTCCACCCTTTCCAAGCCATGTATTATCTTGTACGTCTCTATTAAGTCTCCCCTTAATCTTCTAAACTCCAATGAATACAATCCCAGGATCCTCAGCCGTTCCTCATATGTTAGACCAACCATTCCAGGGATCATCTGTGTGAATCTCCGCTGGACACGTTCCAGTGCTATACTATGAAACCATATCTCTATGAAGTTAATCATTTGAAAACAACACCAAAATTAGACAGCAAATTAGATAGCAAAGCAGATTGCCTCAGAATACAATGGAACTATGATCAGATGGGCCAAAAAGTGGCAAATGGAGTTTAATCTAGATAAATGTGAGGTACTACAGTGTCGTAGGACAAATCAGGGCAGGACTTATACACTCAATGGTAAGGTCCTGGGGAATATTGTTGAACAAAGGCACCTTGGAGTGCAGGTTCATAGTTCCTCAAAAGTGGAGTCCCAGGTAGACAGGGTAGTGAAGAAGGTGCTTGGTATACTTGCTTTTATTGATCAGTGTGTTGAATATAGGAGTTGGGAGGTCATGTTTGGCTATACAGGACACTGGTTAGGCCACTTTTGGAATACTGCGTTCAATTCTGGTCTCCTTGTTATAGGAAGGATGTTGTTAAACTTGGAAAGGGTTCAGAAAAGATGTACATGGATGTTGCCCGGGTTGGAGAGTTTGAGCTTGTCAGGAAAGGCTGAATGGGCTGGGCTAATTTCTCTGGTATGTTGAAGACTGAAATGTGACCTTATAGAGGTTTATAAAATCATGAGGGGCATGAATAGGGTGAATAGTCAAAGTCTTTACCCCAGGGTAGGGGAGTCCCAAAACTAGAGGCATAGGTTTAAGGTGACAGGGGAAAGATTTAAAAGGGACCTTAGGGGCAACTTTTTCATGCAGAAGGTTGTGCTTGTCTGGAATGGATTGCCAGAGTAAGTGGTGGAGTATGGTACAACATTTAAAATGGATTTGGATGGGTATATGAATAGGTTTTTTTTTAATTTCAAAAATATACTTTATTCATAAAATGATTTGATGGTCTGTACATTTGGTCATGCCATACATATGTCCACATTTACAAACACAGATTCGAATTTATCCTTGTCATATACAGGTCTGTGCATTTTTCAATCTTATACATATATTTGGCTGAGGCATCAGCAGAGCCCAAAAAACGTCCGCATGGGCCCCCTGTTCTTCTTTAGGCAGGCCGATCTTACACGGTGGTCTTTCCCCACCGCGCCTTGGTGGCAGCTGCCCCAAGCTTCAGCGCGTCCCTCAACACGTAGTCTTGGACCTTGGAATGTGCCAGTCTGCAACACTCGGTCGGGCTCAACTCCTTCAGCTGGAAGATCAACAGGTTTCGGACCGCCCAGAGAACGTCCTTCATCGAGTTGATGATCCTCCAGACGCAGTTAATGTTCGTCTCGGTGTGAGTCCCGGGGAACAGGCCGTAGAGTACGGAATCCCACGTCACGGCGCTGCTCGGGACGAACCTCGACAAGCACCACTGCATTCCTCTCCAGACTTCCTCTGCATAGGCACATTCCAGAAGGAGGTGTGTGACAGTCTCATCCCCGTCCGCAGCCACTTCGAGGGCAGCGTGCGGTGCGGCAGAGAGTCCGGGCGTGCATAAAGGATCTCACAGGCAGAGCCCTTCTCACCACCAGCCAAGCCACGTCTTGGTGCTTGTTGGAAAGTTCTGGCGATGAGGCATTCTGCCAAATGGCTTTGACAGTCTGCTCAGGGAACCGCTCGACAGGATCCGCCCTCTCCTTTTCCCGAAGGGTCTCAAGGACGCTACGTGCTGACCACTTCCTGATGGACTTGTGGTCAAAGGTGTTTTTCCTCATAAATTTCTCCACGAAGGACAGGTGATACGGAACGGTCCAACTACTCGGAGCATTCCGCGGCAGCGAGGCCAGGCCCATCTTTTGCAACACCGGGGACAGGTAGAACCTCAGTATGTAGTGACACTTGGTGTTTGCGTACCGGGGATCCACGCACAGCTTGATGCAGCCACACACAAAGGTGGCCATCAGGGTGAGGGTGGCATTGGGCGTGTTTTTTCCCCCATTGCACCGGTCTTTGTACATAGAGTCTCTTCGGACCCGGTCCATCTTTGATCTCCAAATGAATTGGAAGATGGCCCGGGTGACTGCGGCGGCACAGGTCCTGGGGATAGGCCAGACCTGTGCCACATATAGCAATACTGAGAGGACCTCACACCTGATGACCAGGTTTTTTCCCGCGATGGAGAGCGACCGTTGCCCCCATCTGCCTAGTTTCTGTCTCATCTTCCTGATCCGCTCCTCCCAGGTCTTGGCACACGCCCCAGCCCCCCCGAACCAAATACCCAGCACCTTCAGGTGGTCAGTCCTGACGGTGAAGGGGATAGAGGATTGGTCGGCCCAGTTCCCGAAGAGCATGGCCTCGCTCTTGCCTCGGTTTACCTTGGCCCCCGAGGCCATTTCGAACTGGTCACAGATGCACACGAGTCTGTGCACGGACAGCGGATCCGAGCAGAAAACAGCGACGTCATCCATGTACAGGGAGGCCTTAACCTGCAGGCCCCCGCTGCCAGGAATAGTCACCCCTCTCAGGCTCGCATCCTTCCTGATGGATTCGGCAAATGGCTCTTTGCAACACACAAACAAGGCGGGTGAGAGGGGGCATCCCTGCCTGACTCCAGATCTTACAGGGAAGCTATAATTCCCACCCATTGATTGAGACTGCACTGACAATGTTGGTGTAGAGAGTCTGATCCAATTTCCGATTCCCTCCCCAAAGCCCATTTTGGAGAGGACATCCCTCATATATGTATGCGATATCCTGTCAAAGGCTTTCTCCTGGTCCAGGCTGATGAGGCAGGTGTCCACCCCCCTGTCCTGCACGTAGGCGATCGTATCCCTGAGGAGTGCAAGACTCTCAGAGATCTTCCTGCCCGGTACAGCACAGGTTTGGTCCGGGTGGATCACCGATCCCAGAGCAGACCTGACCCGGTTGGCGATGACCTTTGACAGGATTTTGTAGTCTGCATTTAACAGTGAGATCGGTCTCCAATTTCTAATTTCCTCCCTCTCCCCCTTCTGCTTGTAGACGAGGGTGATGATGCCTTTCCTCATGGATTCACTCATGGTACCTGCCCGGAGCATACTGACATACACCTCCAGCAGGTCCTGGCCGATCAAGTCCCAAAGAGCGGAATAAACCTCGACCGGTAAGCCGTCGCTTCCGGGAGTTTTATTCTTTTCGAAGGACTCGAGGGCCTTGGTCAGTTCATCCAGAGATAGCGGCTGGTCCAGCCTCTCTCGTGTTCCGTCATCTAGGACCTCCGTGATAGAGGACAGGAACGACTGGGAGGCCGCGCTGTCGGTCGGCTTCGAGTCATACAGGCTGGCGTAGAAAGATTTGCTGATCCTCATGACGTCAGCCTGAGATGACGTTACCGAGCCATCTTCTTTCTTCAGGCTGCTGAGCACGGAGCTCTCTTTGTGCACCTTCTGGAAGAAGAAACGTGAGCACGTCTCGTCCTGCTCCACCGAGCGGACCCTGGACCGGAAGATTATCCTGGAGGCCTCCGAGGCAAAGAGCGAGGCTTGCTGGCCCTTCACCTCCTTGAGGTCCTCCGTGACATCCACCCCCATCGTCTGCAGCAGGAGCAGGTTCTGCATACTTTCCTGGAGCTGGGACAGTTTTCCCCGCCTCTCTCTCGCCTCCTGGACACCTTTGAGGATAAAGAACCTCTTGATGTTCCCTTTTACCGTTTCCCACCAGTCCGCTGGAGACTCAAAGAGGGGCTTCACGGTTCTCCAACCTGCGTAATCCCTCTTGAGCTCTTCGATGTTTCCCGGGGTCAACAGCTTAGTGTTCAGTTTCCACGTTCCCTTGCCCGCCCGCTGTTCGTCCTGTAGGTGACAGTCGGCCAGCAGGAGTCAGTGGTCAGAGAAGAACACTGGCTTGACGTCGGTGGATCTGACCGAGAGCGTTCGGGACACAAACAGGTAATCTATCCTTGAGCGGATAGACCCGTCTGCCCGTGACCAGGTGTATCTACGCTGCGCTCCATCTGCAGGAGTGCTGAAGACGTCGTGCAGTTTGGCGTCTTTGACCGTTTCCATCAGGGCCCTGGACGTAGCGTCCGGTTTACTGTCCCCCCGCCGGATCGTCCATCTGCATCAATGATGCAGTTGAAGTCTCCGGCCAGAATGACCAGCCTGGACGTAGCCAGCAGCAGTGGAAGCTGTTGCAGGACGGCCAACCGTTCACTCTTACCCACTGGGGTGTACACGTTGATTAGTCTCACGGGAGCGTTTCTGTATTTAACGTCCGCGACGAGGAGGCGCCCGCCCACCACCTCCTTAACCTCGGAGATGGTGAAGTTGCCTCCCCGCAACAGGATACCCAGGCCGGAGGCGCGGCTATCGTTGCCCCCCGACCACACTGACGGCCCGTGGGCCCACAAGCTCGACCATCTCCTGTAACTGCTGAGGTGCGGTATCCCACACTCCTGCAGAAACAGGACATCGGCTTTGACGTTGGCCAGGAAGGCCAGCGTTGAAACACATCGCGTAGCCGATTTAATGCTACGCACATTTATGCTGGCAATTTTAAACCCCATTTTACCAGTTTACGGGGTTACCAGTGTCCATTTTCTTCTGGTCTTGCTCCAGTGGGGTAGCTGCGTGCATCCCCGTGGTGACGGCAAACTGCTGGACCTTCCCAGGGCTGAGGTAGTTGTCCAGCTCCACGCAGGAGTCATTTCCCCGCTCTGGTGTCATCGTGTCAGACCCAGGGTCCGCATCGCCCCGTTCTCCATCTGACAGCAGGGCTGTCACTGGGACGCTGCTCCCAGTTACCTGGAGCTGTGGGCCGGTGGGTACCCGTTGGTTCTCACCGGGTAGGGGGAGGCCTTCACCCATCCCCTCAGAGGGATCGTCTTTTCCTTCTTGGGCGGTGCTGCCCTCCTTTCTCCCCACGGCGCTCTGCCTCTTCCTCCGGAGGCGACCCTTCTTGCGCCCGTCCTCACCCTCGGAGGAGCTGCCTGTATCCTCATCTTGGAGGTGTCTCTTCCCCCTTCGCTTGGTGGCTTTGGGGCCCTCGAGAGGTTTCCTCTTCCTGTTTTTGACGATAATCCACTGCTCTGCCTCATTTGATCCCTCCTCTTCCATTTCCTCCGTCTGTCTTGCAGGAGCTTGGGTCGGCTGCTGCATCTCCCCGCTGTCTGCCGCCTGCTCCTCTACAACCTTCCCTTCCTTCTGGGTGCCTCCAGACACCGTTCCTTTGCTGATTCGCGGTACCTCGCTGGACTTTGTCGGTCCGCGGCTCATGTTGCCACCTCCAGCCATCTGTGCGTAGGTGGCGGCTCCTCGTCTTGGGCAGGCCTTGTACATGTGGCCCGCCTCTCCGCACAGGTTGCAGCTCTTTTCTTCCCGACAGTCCTTAGTCAAGTGACCCTCCTGTTTGCAGTTCCTGCAGATGGTCACTTTGCAATCCACCGCCACGTGTCCCGACTTCCCGCAGGTTCGGCACACTTTCGGCTGCCCTGCATATGTCAGGTAGCCTCTGCTCCCTCCGATTGCGAAGCTCGAGGGTGGGTGGAGGATGTTCCCACTGTCATCGGCCCTCAGAGTTACCCTGACCTGCCGCTTACTGGTCCAGATCCCAAAGGGGTCGATCACATCAGTGGCTTCTCCCTCAACTTGGACGTACCTTCCCAGGAAGGTCAGGACATCAGCCACTGGAACGTAGGGGTTGTACATATGGATTGTAACAACCCGATTCCTCTGTGCAGGAAGCACACACAATGGGGTCGCCGACAAGATGGAAAACAGCGGCTCCCCTTCCTTCTCCTTGAAGACCTTCAGGAGCTGTTCGCACTGCTTCACGCTTCTGAAGGTCACATCGAAGTAGCCTGCCCCAGGGAAATCCTGCAGGCAGTACACGTCCGCAGCTGCAAGGCCACAACACTCCAGCAGAACTTTCTTCACAAACACAGTCCGATCCACCGGTGTGTGCTCCTCCACCTTCTTCACAGTCACCCTGACTGTGTTCCGAATGCCCTGGCCCGGGCGGCGAGTGGCTGCTGAGGCCATAGCTCAGAGGTTGGCTGGTCCCTGAATCCACCAAGAGCAGGTCAGCACAACCAAACAATCCTCCAACGTCCAATCACGATCCAGCGATGGTCTCCAGCAGCTCCGACGACTCACAACACGATCCCCGCGGTACTTCCCCCGCCATCACGCTTCTGCTGCGTCGAACCTCCAACACTCGAGCAGAATCTCTTCCTCTGGTCCTCAGGAACGACACATATTCCGAGCCAAAAGGCCGAGAAGCGATCCCAACAGTACTCATATGAATTTTTTTTTTTATTTCAAAAATATACTTTATTCATAAATGATTTGATGGTCTGTACATTGGATCATGCCATACATATGTCCATATTTACAAACACAGATTCGACTTTATTCTTGTCCTTTACAATCCTGTGCATTTTTTCCATCTTGTATATATACATATATTTGGCTGAGGCATCAGCAGAGCCCAAAAAAACCTCTGTATGGGCCCCCTGTTCTTCTTTCGGCAGGCCGATCTTACACGGTGGTCTTTCCCCACCGCGCCTTGGCGGCAGCTGCCCCAAGCTTCAGCGCGTCCCTCAACACGTAGTCTTGGACCTTGGAATGTGCCAGTCTGCAACACTCGGTCGGGGTCAACTCCTTCAGCTGGAAGATCAACAGGTTTCGGACCGCCCAGAGAGCGTCCTTCACCGAGTTGATGATCCTCCAGGCGCAGTTAATGTTCGTCTCGGTGTGAGTCCCGGGGAACAGGCCGTAGAGCACGGAGTCCCGCGTCACGGCGCTGCTCGGGACGAACCTCGACAAGCACCACTGCATTCCTCTCCAGACTTCCTCTGCGTAGGCACATTCCAGAAGGAGGTGTGTGACAGTCTCGTCCCCCCCGCAGCCACTTCGAGGGCAGCGTGCGGTGCGGCAGAGAGTCCGGGCGTGCATAAAGGATCTCACAGGCAGAGCCCTTCTCACCACCAGCCAAGCCACGTCTTGGTGCTTGTTGGAAAGTTCTGGCGATGAGGCATTCTGCCAAATGGCTTTGACAGTCTGCTCAGGGAACCGCTCGACAGGATCCGCCCTCTCCTTTTCCCGAAGGGTCTCAAGGACGCTACGTGCTGACCACTTCCTGATGGACTTGTGGTCAAAGGTGTTTTTCCTCATAAATTTCTCCACGAAGGACAGGTGATACGGAACGGTCCAACTACTCGGAGCGTTCCGCGGCAGCGAGGCCAGGCCCATCCTTCGCAACACCGGGGACAGGTAGAACCTCAGTACGTAGTGACACTTGGTGTTTGCGTACCGAGGATCCACGCACAGCTTGATGCAGCCACACACAAAGGTGGCCATCAGGGTGAGGGTGGCATTGGGCGTGTTTTTTCCCCCATTGCACCGGTCTTTGTACATTGAGTCTCTTCGGACCCGGTCCATCTTTGATCTCCAAATGAATTGGAAGATGGCCCGGGTGACTGCGGCGGCACAGGTCCTGGGGATAGGCCAGACCTGTGCCACATATAGCAATACTGAGAGGACCTCACACCTGATGACCAGGTTTTTTCCCGTGATGGAGAGCGACCGTTGCCCCCATCTGCCTAGTTTCTGTCTCATCTTCCTGATCCGCTCCTCCCAGGTCTTGGCGCACGCCCCAGCCCCCCCGAACCAAATACCCAGCACCTTCAGGTGGTCAGTCCTGACGGTGAAGGGGATAGAGGATTGGTCGGCCCAGTTCCCGAAGAGCATGGCCTCGCTCTTGCCTCGGTTTACCTTGGCCCCCGAGGCCCGTTCGAACTGGTCGCAGATGCACACGAGTCTGTGCACGGACAGCGGATCCGAGCAGAAAACAGCGACGTCATCCATGTACAGGGAGGCCTTAACCTGCAGGCCCCCGCTGCCAGGAATAGTCACCCCTCTCAGGCTCGCATCCTTCCTGATGGATTCGGCAAATGGCTCTATGCAACACACAAACAAGGCGGGTGAGAGGGGGCATCCCTGCCTGACTCCAGATCTTACAGGGAAGCTATCTGATTCCCACCCATTGATTGAGACTGCACTGACGATGTTGGTGTAGAGCAGTCTGATCCAATTTCCGATTCCCTCCCCAAAGCCCATTTTGGAGAGGACATCCCTCATATATGTATGCGATATCCTGTCAAAGGCTTTCTCCTGGTCCAGGCTGATGAGGCAGGTGTCCACCCCCCTGTCCTGCACGTAGGCGATCGTATCCCTGAGGAGTGCGAGACTCTCAGAGATCTTCCTGCCCGGTACAGCACAGGTTTGGTCCGGGTGGATCACCGATCCCAGAGCAGACCTGACCCGGTTGGCGATGACCTTTGACAGGATTTTGTAGTCTGCATTTAACAGTGAGATCGGTCTCCAATTTCTAATTTCCTCCCTCTCCCCCTTCCGCTTGTAGACGAGGGTGATGATGCCTTTCCTCATGGATTCACTCATGGTACCTGCCCGGAGCATACTGACATACACCTCCAGCAGGTCCTGGCCGATCAAGTCCCAAAGAGCGGAATAAACCTCGACCGGTAAGCCGTCGCTTCCGGGAGTTTTATTCTTTTCGAAGGACTCGAGGGCCTTGGTCAGTTCATCCAGAGATAGCGGCTGGTCCAGCCTCTCTCGTGTTCCGTCATCTAGGACCTCCGTGATAGAGGACAGGAACGACTGGGAGGCCGCGCTGTCGGTCGGCTTCGAGTCATACAGGCTGGCGTAGAAGGATTTGCTGATCCTCATGACGTCAGCCTGAGATGACGTTACCGAGCCATCTTCTTTCTTCAGGCTGCTGAGCACGGAGCTCTCTTTGTGCACCTTCTGGAAGAAGAAACGTGAGCACGTCTCGTCCTGCTCCACCGAGCGGACCCTGGACCGGAAGATTATCCTGGAGGCCTCCGAGGCAAAGAGCGAGGCTTGCTGGCCCTTCACCTCCTTGAGGTCCTCCGTGACATCCACACCCATCGTCTGCAGCAGGAGCAGGTTCTGCATACTTTCCTGGAGCTGGGACAGTTTTCCCCGCCTCTCTCTCGCCTCCTGGACACCTTTGAGGATAAAGAACCTCTTGATGTTCCCTTTTACCGTTTCCCACCAGTCCGCTGGAGACTCAAAGAGGGGCTTCACGGTTCTCCAACCTGCGTAATCCCTCTTGAGCTCTTCGATGTTTCCCGGGGTCAACAGCTTAGTGTTCAGTTTCCACGTTCCCTTGCCCGCCCGCTGTTCGTCCTGTAGGTGACAGTCGGCCAGCAGGAGGCAGTGGTCAGAGAAGAACACCGGCTTGACGTCGGTGGATCTGACCGAGAGCGTTCGGGACACAAACAGGTAATCTATCCTTGAGCGGATAGACCCGTCTGCCCGTGACCAGGTGTATCTACGCTGCGCTCCGTCTGCAGGGGCGCTGAAGACGTCGTGCAGCTTGGCGTCTTTGACCGTTTCCATCAGGGCCCTGGACGTAGCGTCCGGTTTACTGTCCCCCCCGCCGGATCGTCCATCAGCATCAATGATGCAGTTGAAGTCTCCGGCCAGAATGACCGGCCTGGACGTAGCCAGCAGCAGTGGAAGCTGTTGCAGGACGGCCAACCGTTCACTCTTACCCACTGGGGCGTACACGTTGATTAGTCTCACGGGAGCGTTTCTGTATTTAACATCCGCGACGAGGAGGCGCCCGCCCACCACCTCCTTAACCTCGGAGATGGTGAAGTTGCCTCCCCGCAACAGGATACCCAGGCCGGAGGCGCGGCTATCGTTGCCCCCCGACCACACTGACGGCCCGTGGGCCCACAAGCTCGACCATCTCCTGTAACTGCTGAGGTGCGGTATCCCACACTCCTGCAGAAACAGGATATCGGCTTTGACGTTTGCCAGGAAGGCCAGCGTTGAAACACATCGCGTAGCCGCTTTAATGCTACGTACATTTACGCTGGCAATTTTAAACCCCATTTTTTAACAGTTTGCGGGGTTACCAGTGTCCATTTTCTTCAGGTTTTGCTCCAGTGGGGTAGCTGCGTGCATCCCCGTGGTGACAGCAAACTGCTGGACCTTCCCAGGGCTGAGGTAGTTGTCCGGCTCCACGCTGGAGTCATTTCCCCGCTCTGGTGTCATCGTGTCGGACCCAGGGTCCTCATCGCCCCGTTCTCCATCTGACAGCAGGGCTGTCACTGGGACGCTGCTCCCAGTTCCCTGGAGCTGTGGGCCGGTGGGTACCCCTTGGTTCTCACCGGGTAGGGGGAGGCCTTCACCCATCCCCTCAGAGGGATCGTCTTTTCCTTCTTGGGCGGTGTTGCCCTCCTTTCTCCCCACGGCGCTCTGCCTCTTCCTCCGGAGGCGACCCTTCTTGCGCCCGTCCTCACCCTCGGAGGAGCTGCCTGTATCCTCCTCTTGGAGGTGTCTCTTCCCCCTTCGCTTGGTGGCTTTGGGGCCCTCGAGAGGTTTCCTTTTCCTGTTTTTAACGATAATCCACTGCTCTGCCTCCTTTGATCCCTCCTCTTCCATTTCCTCCGTCTGTCTTGCAGGAGCTTGGGTCGGCTGCTGCATCTCCCCGCTGTCTGCTGCCTGCTCCTCTACAACTTTCCCTTCCTTCTGGGTGCCTCCAGGTACCGTTCCTTTGCTGATTCGCGGTACCTCGTTAGACTTTGTCGGTCCGCGGCTCGTGTTGCCACCTCCGGCCATCTGTGCGTAGGTGGCGGCTCCTCGTCTTGGGCAGGCCTTGTACATGTGGCCCGCCTCCCCGCACAGGTTGCAGCTCTTTTCCTCCCGACAGTCCTTTGTCAAGTGACCCTCCTGTTTGCAGTTCCTGCAGATGGTCACTTTGCAATCCACCGCCACGTGTCCCGACTTCCCGCAGGTTCGGCACACTTTGGGCTGCCCTGCATATGTCAGGTAGCCTCTGCTCCCTCCGATTGCGAAGCTCGAGGGTGGGTGGAGGATGTTCCCACTGTCATCGGCCCTCAGAGTTACCTTGACCTGCCTCTTACTGGTCCAGATCCCAAAGGGGTCGATCACATCGGTGGCTTCTCCCTCGACTTGGACGTACCTTCCCAGGAAGGTCAGGACATCAGCCGCTGGAACGTAGGGGTTGTACATATGGATTGTACAACCCCTACGTTCCAGTGACTCATATGAATAGGTAGGGGCCTATGGGATATGGGCCAAATGCTGGCATCATAGAAGCTGTTGGCAGTACAGTGGCCCAGTGGTTAGCACTGTTGCCTCACAGTGCCAGTGACCCAGGTTTGATTCCAACCTCAAGCCACTGACTGTGTTGAATTTGCATATTCTCCCTGTGTCTATTCAGGTTTCCTCCCACAGGCCAAAGAGGTATAGGTTAGGTGGATTTGCCATGCTAAATTTCCCATAGTGTTCAGGGATATGTAGATTAGGTGCATTAGTCAGGGGACACACTTCAGAGTGTCGGTACTGACTTGTTGGACTAAATGGCCTGTTCCCACACTGCTGGGATTCTATGAAAAAGCAGGACTAGATTTATTTAGTCGGGTTGGCATGGATGAATTGGACCAAAGGGTCTGTTTCCATGCTTTACATCTCTAGGAATGTAAAAAGACTGGGGGAAACATGTTTGCAAGGAGGATTGTTACGTAGGAAATACAAACAGATTTGGCCACCAAGCATGCCCTAATCTTGAGCTAGATCATGGTTGATTTCCCATCTGAATGCTATTTTCCCCTCTCCTTACAAGTATAGTTGCCAAATTTATTGACACAAAGATAGATAGGTAAGTACATTGTTACGTTTGTAGGCAAACTTCTGGCAAATAGAACATAATGTGGGAAATCATTAAATTGTCCATTTTGGCAGGAATAATAGAAAATCATATTGCATGTATGGTCAGAGATTGCAGGGCTCTGTGATGCAGGGAGATCTGAGTGTCCTAGTGAATGAAGTACAAAAGATTAGTATGTAGATGCAGCAAGTAATTACGAAAACTAATAGAATATTATCATCTATCACAAGGGAAACTGAATTCAAAAGTAGGAAGGTTATGACTTGGCTCTACCGGGCTCCAGAGAGACCATGTCTGGAGTAGTGTGTATAATATTGTTCACATCATTTAAGGAAGGATGTAAATATATTGGAAGTAGTTCAGAGCAAGTTTAATAGTGTAATACCTGGAATTAATGGGTCGTGTTATGGGTAAAAGATGGACACATAAGACTTGTATCCACTGGAGTCTCGAAAAGCAAGTGACTTGATTAAAAAATCTAAGGTTCGTAGCTTAGATTGAGGTTTAGGGTGTAGGTTTGCTCGCTGAGCTGTAGGTTTGATATCCAGACGTTTCATTACCTGGCTAGGTAACATCATCAGTGGCGACCTCCAAGTGAAGCGAAGCTGTTGTCTCCTGCTTTCTATTTATATCTTTCTCCTGGATGGGCTTCCTGGGGTTTGTGGTGATGTCATTTCCTGTTTGTTTTCTGAGGGGTTGATAGATGGCATCTAGATCTATGTGCTTGTTTATGGCATTGTGGTTGGAGTGCCAGGCCTCTAGGAATTCTCTGGCATGTCTTTGCTTAGCCTGTCCCAGGATAGATGTGTTGTCCCAGTCGAAATAGTGGTTCTTTTCATCCGTTTGTAGGGCTATGAGGGAGAAGGGGTCGTGTCTTTTTGTGGCTAGCTGGTGTTCATGTATCCTGGTGGCTAACTTTCTTCCTGTTTGTCCTATGTAGTGTTTGTGGCAAACCTACACCCTAAAATCTAAGATCCTGAGAGGTCTATACAGGATAGATGTGGAGAGGATGTTTCCTTTTTGGGGGGAATGTAGAACTAAGGCAACTTAAAAAAAAAGTCATGCATTGCCTGTTCAAAACAACAAAGAGATTTTGGAATTCTCTTCCTGAAAATGTGGTAGAAGGAGAATTCTTGCTTCTTTTAAAGGCAGAGTTGGATAGACTGTTGATAAGTAAGAGGGTGAAAGGTTATCAGGGATAGATTGAAACACAGATTTGAAATCACAATCAGATTTCATGGTCTTATTAAAACATGGAGCAGGTTCGAGGGTCTGAATGGCCCACTTCTGCTCCGTCTTCATATGCTGCATATTTTTGATGTCTAGAAATTCATCAATATTTGTCTTGATTATATTCAAATGCCTGAGCTTCTACAGCCCTTTAATTCCAATGATTCTCTATTCTCTGGGTGAAGAAATTCTTCCTCATCTCAGTCCTAAGTGGCCTATCCCTTACTGAGAATGTGCCCCTTGTTCTAAACCCATCATCCACCCTAGCTAGAGAAAACATCCTCTCTGCATTGACCCTGTAAGGACTGTGGCAAGGTGGCTCCGTGGTTAGCACTGCTGCTTTACAGTGCCAGGGATCAGGGTTTGATTCACCCTTGGGTGACTGTCTGTGTGGAGTTTGCATGTTCTCTCATGTCTATGTGGGTTTCCTCCAGGTGCTCTTGTTTCCTCCTACAGTTCAAAGCTGTGCAGGTTAAGTGGATTGGCTGTGCCCATACTGTCCAGGGATATGCAGGCATTAGACCTAGGAAATGCAGGGTTACAGGAATAGCTGGGATGTGTTCAGAGGGTTAATGTGGCCTTAACGGGCTGAATGGCCTGCTTCCATACTGAAGGGATCCAATTAAAAAGTCACCTTTTATTTTTCCAAAACGTAGAGGATACAGGCCCAGCTAAGAACTAACCTGCACTGTCTGCAAAGAAGGTGGAGACAGATTTGATCAAGTTATCAAAAGGAGATTAGTTTAATACATTAAAGGAAAGTACTGCAAACTATTCATTTTAATATATGCCCGATTGTTATTCATTTCCCTTGTCTTTGTTGAAGCTTTGAAGAGAGATGTGGATGAAATTCAAAGGCTGCTAAAGTTCCCCATGTTGGAAGGCTTGTCTGCCTGGAAGGTATCAGAATCAGCAGAGAATGAGTACGTATCTGAATTGTTACAATCTTCCCAAATAAGGCAATCCCCTTCAACAAACGACAAGAGAGAAATTGTAATTGATGGAAAAGAGAAAATGTGGGAACTTGCCTCCTTTGTTCTTTCATGGGATGCATTTATTACCAGCAAGGCCAACATTTTTGCCCATCCCTATAAGCCTATGAACTGAGTTGTTTGCTAAGCTATTTCAGAGGGCAGTTAGGAGTCAACTACATCTCTGTGGGTCTGAAGTCATATGTAGGCCAGAGTGTCGGTGCTGACTTGTTGGACTAAATGGCCTGTTCCCAAACTCCTGGGATTCTATGAAAAAACAGGACTAGATTTATTTAGTCTAGTACATAAACTGCCACCGTGCCACCATCTTCCCTCTGGAGTAGGATCTTTTGTTGAAAAGAAGGATCAATGTTATTGGAGCGAAAACTGAAGCTGCTGGAAAATGTCAGCAGGTCTGGAAGCATCTGTGGACAAAAATCAAGTTAACATTTCAGGTCCAGTGATCCTTCTTCAGAAATGATGGAAGCTCGGAAAAAAAATGGGCTTTTGTGCAGAAAATGGAGTGGGGAGGAAGTAAGGAGTAAACCACTAATATCCACTAGGTAAAAACAATGACTGCAGATGCTGGAAAGCAAATACTGGATTAGTGGTGCTGGAATAGCACAGCAGTTCAGGTAGCATCCAACGAGCAGCAAAATCGACGTTTGCCCGAAATGATGCACTTTCTCCCATAGCCTTACTCCAACCTCCATATACCAGGCCTTATTATCACATGGTCCACTATTACACATAACCCATTGTTAATGATGAATAGTCTGAATTAGCATTCATTCCTGTATTCATTTCCTAGGCTAACTATTATCCATTCCTTTGTCTGTCCAACTGACCTTCTCTCTCTTTGGGCTCTATCTCCACCTATCGTTTACTCCTTACCCCCTTTCCCCACCATATCTTCTGTATAAATACAAACTCTTTCCTAGTTATCAGTTCTAAAGAATCACTGGATCTGAATCATTAACTCTGGTTCTCTCCACAGATGCTGTTGGACCTGCTGACATTTTCCAGCAATTTCTGGTTTTGGTTCTGATTTCCAGCATCCACAGTTATTTTGTTTTTTTAAAAAAAATCATTTTATTAGATGTGACTCTCCTTGCGGTAACTGGACTGACTGGAATTACAGAGAACCAGCATGAACCCAGTGAGCCAAACAGCCTCTAATTGCACCAACTGCCATTTTGTCTAAAAGACAAATTTCAAAAATGCATCAAAACTTGAATGAAAGGCAAGACTGGCATGTGTTTGTCAGAAAATATTTGGGTCCTCACCTTTAAGAGACAGGGGCCGACAGAGCAAAGAGAATTCCAGAGCTTGGGACAGAAAGGAAATTCCCAATTGACTTGAAAAATGGCCTAATGTTTATGAGGGGATGGTGGTAGATTGTTTACTGGATTAATGATTCAGAGGTGTAAGCTAATACTCTGGTATGGGTGGAGTTTAAAATTCCACAATGGAAGCTGTGGAATTTAAATTGCATGTTGAAAAATGTAGAATTGAAAGGTGGTTTCAGCTACAGTGACCATGAAATTATCTTTGCATTGTTGTTACAAACTCATTCGGTTCACTAAACCCTGACATCTTTATTCAGTCTGGCCAATAGATGAGTCCAGACACACAGCAATATTCTTCCTTCCAGAATAACTCTGGGAAGCTATTTGGTTCAAGGACATTTAGGGTTGCACCAATAATTGTTGATCTTCACACCTGTACAAGAATTGTGAAGGAGGAAATAGCTTCCATTTGTGGGCAAGACCAGAACCAGGCACTGTGAATACAAGATGTCAAAATAAATTCAGTAAGAGACACTGTTTACCCAGAGGTTAATAAGAATATGAAAGTTGCTACCAAAAAGAGTGTCTGAGAGCCATACCAAGTGACATGAGCTATTAGGTCTTAGTCTTCCAAACTTTCTTATCGGTAGGTGACCTAGTTTCTGGAATTCTGGCTAAGCCAATTTTTGCCAGCTTTCATTGTTGGCCTCTAGTTCTTCTTCCTCTAATCCTTCTGCCAATGATTCAGCTTCCAACACTTGTGCAAAGATAACAAGACCAAGGAATCCATAGTTAAAAATCACACAACACCAGGTTATAGTCCGACAGGTTTAATTGGAAGCACTAGCTTTCGGAGCGGCGCTCCTTCATCAGGTGGTTGTGGAGGACACAACAACTTGATGAATGAGTGGCGCCCCGAAAAGTAGTGATTCCAATTAAACCTGTTGGACTATAAGCTGGTGTTGTGTGATTTTTAACTTTGTACACCCCAGTCCAACACCAGCATCTCCAAATCAAGGAATCCATATGTCTTGTTTGATATTATTTAAGAGTTCGCTCCTTTTCAAGCCTCATTCAGTATTTATTCATCAGTTCTTTTCCCCTTCTAGCTCACCTTATACATACAAGGGAGAGAGGAACCTAAGGATGTATTATTGCTTGATTATACTCACCGTAGAGGAAGTACAAAGAATTTACAAACTGAAGTGCTCCAAATTATTTCAACTTTGATGAACACCTAGCACATGTACGAGCTATACAAAGCAGAAGCTTCCTAGCTTTGACTGTGAATTACTTTGCTGTTTTCGGCGTGAGCAGCAGACAAGGCAACAGACTCAACAGCAACATATTCTTCCAAGTGACACAGTGGTTAGCCCTGCTGCCTCACAGCACAAGGAGCTGGGTTCAATTCCAACTGGGCAACTATCTGTGTGGAATTTGCATGTTCTCACTGTGTTTATGCAGGTTAGGTGGATTGGCATATCAAATTGCCCATAGTGTCCAAGGATGTGTAGGTTAGTAGGATTAGCCATGGGAAATGCAGGGTTATAGAGTAGGCGGGGGCTCAGTTAGGGTAGGATGCTCTTTGGACGGTCAGTGTTAACGGAATAGGTAAAATGACCTGCTTCCACACTGTAGGAATTCTAAATAAAACCTCCAGCTGTTCACAGCATCCCAGTCATTTAGCAAATCCCTCAAAAAAAATTTATTCACGCCAAAAGAAAACTACCTGCTTTTATTTCTTCCTATTTGGAAATGTCTTTGGGAATAAGTTTGCTGGGGAGAAATCCCATTGTTTGAACATGCTTATCTGCATTATGAAGTGAATTTTTCGCTGACAATCAAAGTTAGAAGCTGTGATAGCATTTAAATAGCTTTAAATTAAGCAGCCAAGCCAGCACCAGTATATTTCAGATGGGGCATTATTTAATTCAGAAACCCCTTAAAGTGTTATATTTCACTGTATATATGATTTAAAATTTTAACTTAGATTGCGCTATCATTTGTGTTAGACTAACTACTATTTTTGTTTCAATTTTTACTGATATTTTTGGTGGTTCACCCCTAACCATGTTTTTCCCATAGGACCCATTAATTCTATTGCTTGATATTCTAGAACACAGACTCACACAGAATACCACAGGTTCACCACAGTCTGGATGAAGAAATCATCGCATTATAGAACTACCTGTACAGGGCTTTGGTGAGATTACACCGGAGGTATTGGGTGTCACTTTGATCTCCTTATCTGGCTATGGAGGTTGACCAGAATGATTCTTGAAATGACAGGACTGATGAATGAAGGGAGGCTGGATTGGTTAGGACCAAGTTCACCAATGTTGAGAAAAATGAGTGGTGATCTCATAGAAATCTTCATAAATTTAACAGTACTAGACAGGGTAAAAGCAGGAAGGATATACCAAATGTCTTTACAGTCCAGAACCAGGGGATCACAGTCCAGCAGTAGGCCATTTAAGAGTTAGATGAGGAGAAATTTCTTCATCCAGACTGTGGTGAACCTGTGGTATTCTCTGCCACAAAAAGCAGTTGAGGCCAAAATATTGAATGTTGTCAAAGAGATAGATATACTTTTCAGAACTAAAGGGATTAAAAGGTATAGGATGTAAATGGGATCAGGGTATTGAACTGGATGATCAACCATGATCATATTGAACACCTGGACAAGTCTGAAGGGCCAAATGGCTTACTCCTGTTCCTATTTTCTTTGTTGAGGAGAACTTGCAGGTAGTGATGCTCCTGTTGCATATGCTGCACTTGTCTTTCCAAGTATGTGTTTGGCTAGGTTGTTAAAACAATCTTGTTAACTTACAGCAGTGCATCTTGTAAATGGTATACACTGTGCGATTTATGTCAATGGTAAAGTGAATGTTTAAGGTGGTGGGTGAATGCCAGTCAAGTGGATTGCTTTATTTTCAAGCTTCTTGATTTTTTTTTTAAGAGCTGAACTCATCCACCAATTGCAGAGTATTCTATCAAATTCTTGACTCATCCATTGTAGATGGTGATAAGGACTTGGGAAGTCAGGAAGTGAGTTGTTGCCAAATTGTCAGTCTCTGACTTGTTTTGTAGCCGTGGAATTTAAATGGCCAGTTCTGTTCATTTTACAGCCAATCGATACCCTGAAAATGTAGATAGCTGCAAAATTCAGTGACAGCAATATCATTAATAGAGCCTTTTGTGCTTTCTGATACTCTTCTGTTTTGCTGTTTCTAGGCAACCAACCCGGCTATTAGTAAACCCATGTCGATGGGCACCAAGTTGTCCACACATAAATAGCATTTCGCTAAGATATGACCACTGAACAATCTCATCTAAGAACCTTGTATCCTTTCTCCATTGTACCTAATTTCTGATACCAACAGAATACTATATATCATAATAAAAGATAACTGTAATTATCACAACTCACTTTAAATATTATATGTCATAACTCATTCTTATGGTTTCTGTTTCTTCGTTGTGGTGGAATCAGGGTCCGAAACTGGCTTGCCAGTGGTATGCAACAATGAGTCAAAAAGTTTGGCACTGGAAAAACAGAGAGGGTCAGGCAGCATCCGACGAGTAGGAGAGTCAATATTTTGGGAATAAGCCTTTCATGAGGATGCAACACGGATCAATATATGGTGCCCAGGCCAGGGCTCAGATCCCAGCAGCAGCAGCTAGGTCCAAACTTCCTGCCCCTGACGTAGAAATAATAACTTGACCATTAGCTTAATGCTTCAGTCCCAGTGGGCGCCTTAACCTCACCAATGGAGAAGAAAGAAGTCCAATTTCGCTAACCTTCCAGGATTGCACTGGGACCTCCAGGAATTAAAAGATCGACCTTCCCCCCCCCCAGCCACCTCGTTCCTCCCCTCTTTCCCTTCCTCCACTCCTATTCTTCCCTTCACGTCCTCACCTTTCGGGCTTTCCCTACTCGGATTCTCCCCTTTCTTTCACACCACTTTCCTGGCAACGTGCAGCCGGGATAAAGTCAAGAAAGACAGCACCCGCCCAGGTCATCGAGACTCCTCCGGAGAGCGGGGACGAGCACGACGGGCCGAACGGCCTCCTTTGCAACGATTTTGTCCCCTGTACCTTAGTTTTGCTTTGTTCTTGTTCAGGAAAGGGGAATTGAGTGTGTGTCGGGGGGGGGGGGGCGGGAATTGACATTTAAACACTGGAGGGGGATGGTTTGCAAACGCCCGCTGTGTTTACCTGACTTTCCAAAATGGCGGCCGCCGGTGGAGTGGCGGACGATAATTGGGGTAAATCTAGTCGGCAGATTCGGACTGGAATCCCCTTTCCCGCCGGAAGCAAACCAGAGACGGACCTCTTCATTACTTTGATTTAAAAAAAAAACAAGCGAATTAAAAGCAGTTATTCGGAACCGGGGCGGAATCCGGAAGACAATTAACATTTTCTCTCGTCGCCTTGCGCGGGCGGTGGCGAATGTGCGGACGGGAGGTGAGGTGCGCGATTTGTTTTCTCCTCCCTCCCCCTCCCCCCCAAGACAACAATCGATTCGATTAGTCAGAGAAGCGGCGGAGACAGCGTCGGGATCGTGGGGGGTGGTTTTGAGGATAAGAAAAGCCGGGGGTAGGGAGTCAGTCAGTGGAAAGCAGCAGCAGTCGCCTCCCGGGAGACGCTAACTCGAAGTCTTCTTGCCCTGCCCCCTCCCTCCAATATTTGGGGAGGGGGGAGTTCGAGTGGTCTTTAAATAGGCCCCAAGTGCGACCAGGACCTCAGTTAGTGAGAGGACCCCCGGGGGGGGGGGGGTGCAGAGAGAATCATCAGGGTGGATGGAAGGAAGGAGTCACTTCCTGAGACCCGTAGGGTGCTGAGAGGAGGGAGAAAGGAGTAAAGACGAGCTTTAATCACCACCACCACCACCCCCCTTTCCAGACACTGGGGGGAGGGGGGGTGGGGGTGGGGAGGAAGACCTGTCTCTAAGCCCTCCCCCAAGCCCCAGGAAGGGCTGTAGGTGAGGGAGAGTCCAAACTCGCCGGTCGGAGAACAATACTGTCTTTGCCAGCGAGCTGCTGTCCCCAGCTTTTAACTACAGTCAGGATCATAATACCGACCCGTCAAAGTTGCACGAGAATAATACTGACCTGGGAGAGAATTAATGCCTTAATCTGTGTAATAATTCTCTAGAGCAGCTGCAAGGAAGCTTTAACTGCAGTTACAATAATGGTACTGACCTAGAAAAAACAGCAAAAAAAAGTAACCCTGTCGTGAGAATTATTGCTATAGTTCGGGGACCATTACTCTTGAGCAGACTAGTTTCCAACTCTGTACTTTAATCATAGAGATAATATTGCAGGAAAGGATTGCTGCAACAATTGGGGTCATAATTCTGTGGAACAGGCTGATTTCCAGCTCCAGTGAAACTTTAACTTTCACAATTGAGAGCAAATAATCCTGACCTCTGACAGGGCTGTTGCCATATTAGGGGTAGTAATACACTGGAACAGGTTGATCACCAGTTCCAAAAAGGCTTTAAACAATTATCAGCCTTATAATATTGATTTAATAGAGCAGGGAGAGTACCATACTGACCTGATTTACTGGTATATTGAGGATCGTAATAACCTGGAAGCGATGGAGGTTAGTAATACCCCTCACAGGGAAGACCAAACCCACCAGCTAGAGAATAATATAAGAGGAGACTGTTGTCTCAGTCAAAGTGGTAATACTCCAGGTCTGGCTGATTCCCTGCTTCAGGGAGGTATTAACCACAATAAGTGTAATAGTATTGACCCATTAGAGCAGCAAGCAAATAATACTGACCTTCAAGATAATTATTGCGATAATAAGACTAATAACTCCCTGCCACAGGCTGATTCCCAGCTTCAGGGGGGCTTTGACCAAAGTCAAAATAATAATACTGATCCAGAAGAGCAGCATGAGAATAATACCGAATTCGGAGGCGGCTACTTTCACAGTCAGTGTGGTAATGTCCTGGGAGATGATAATCAGAGAAGGAGAGAGGTTAGTACCCCTGCATGGGGAGACCAAGCCCATCAACTGGAAAATAAAACTGAACCGGGAGTGGACAACTGCTACAGTCGGGCTGATAGACAGGAAATGCACCAAGTGATTAATATTAATCAAAGCGTGGACTGCAGCTATGGTCAGGATTCTAATATTCTAGGGGACATGGATGTTGATGATACTTCTGTCAGGAGGCAGTGCTGTCATCAGGAAAATAGTGCTAATCTGGGCGAGGTTAGCTGCAGCAATCAAGGTAATGATGTCCGAGAACATGATACTTATGACCCAGGAAGTGGAGATCATCAATGCCAGAGCGAAATTGAGATAAATGGTAACCAGACTGAGATAATGGTTAACAGTGGGTCGAAAGCCTCCTCAACTGAGGAAGAGATTGTCTGTGCTTATGACGGGAAAGGTGTGAGAGGAGCTACTGGTGACTGCCTGTTAGAAAATGAGATGAAGAGGGATCCCAAGGAAGAGAGGAGGCAAGAGGGAGCACTTGTCTTGAAGGATGAGAAGGGAAGCTGTTCAGAGATCGGGAGAAACGGACTGGGCTCAGAGGATGGGGTGTGTGAAGCAGGAAACAGTGAATCCACACAGAAACTCGAAGGAGAATCAAAGGGGCAAATATACCAGGAACGAGTGAGCAATGATATCAGAGGCAAAGATCTGTCATCAGGGAAGTCTGCACGAAGGGGTAAAGAAGAGAGGATAGACCAGGTACTCTGCATTCATGAGGTCAATTGTGTGGTGAAAGAAAACATGGTGGAGGAAAACTGCCTTGAGACAGGAACAGTGGAAGAAAAGGAGAGGAGACAGAACATGTCTGCTGTACAAACGACAGATAAATTCACACAGTGTGTGTCAACAGAGACTAGACTGCAGGAAGTGAAAATTGAAGCACTGCAGAAATGGGAGCCAAATACCAGCAGCAGTGAAAACAGCAAAGAAATGGACAGTGAGAGGAGCTGCCGAAATCTGGAACTGACTGCCATACAGGAGGTGAATACAAACTTGATACAACAGGCCAGCAAGGAACGAGGTATAAACCAGGAGAAGGTAAACTGCACATTGATTTTGGAAGCAGAGAACTGTGCAGACCAGCAGTTGGAGGAGTGTAGGGAAACTGAATCAGACAGTGAGGGGCCATTACCCCTGGCAGCAGGCACTGCCAGGTTACAAATGAACACTTACACTAAATATTCTGCTTCGCCCCAGATCCGTTTGGATTTAATCTCCCCAGTGGGGGACATCTCCCATCCTCTTGCATTGACCTCCTCCTCACGGGACCAGGCTGGAGATGCCACTTTGCTCTTGCCCTCAGTGGACAGTCGGGCAAAACAAAACGTGAAGCGAGTCACCTTTCCCTCTGACGAGGCCATCGTTTCTGGAGCTGTGGAGCCGAAAGACCCCTGGAGACATGGTAAAGCCTAGAGATATGTTTTTTATTCTTATGTTTGTTTATCTCTTGATTCTCTTTTTACATATCTCGTGAGCTAAATAGACAAAAGTGTCAGAATGGGTTTATGTAAATTGTACTGTGCTGAATTGCATGCTCTAAGATGGAGTGGCAGCAGGGTCTGCTTTAATTTCCTTCAAGGTCTGAGGTCTCTGAGAGGGAGCCTGAATTCACACTCCAGCGACCACTATCCATGCTAGAAAGTATATAGATGTTATAGGCCAGAAGCAGACAGTGTTTGTGTTTAATTTTCCCCATGAGCAGTTGGTCCCAATCCCTCATGCCTACAGCAACCAAATAAAGGCAGGATTGAAGTGATGCTTGCCATGGTTGAGCAGTGTTTTCACTTTCTGTTGAGGATTGAAAGTGAACGCTTGGCTGAAATGCCAGGAGCTGGCTTGAGCATATATTTGCATTCATTAGTGTCTGTGGGATGTTGAGGAAGGGTGTGGTGTTGGCTGCTGTGACCAATGTCTAAATTTTCAATTATCGTTTAATTCCTGTCTGCATCTGTTGGGTAGCAATTCACCTAAGATTTTGCTGACATGTCAAATTACTGGTTGACCCCATCTTAGCTTCCTTACTTCAAGAGTGGTGTGCATGGCAGAGTCATTGATGTTTTAATTGGTCCTAACTGGTTTTAATGTTAACTTTCTGTTTGTTTTGTTGGGCTGAGTCAAGTCACCTTGATGTCAGTGTTCACTATTTAAACAGTGAGGAACTGATCTGTGTGTGTGTGAAAGAAAGAAAGAAAGTGGACTCTACAAAATGTCATACAACAGAAACCTGATTCCATTCACTCCCACCATCTTTGCTATGTTCCTGATCCCACTTACAGCCTAAACCTTTAGACATCCTGCCCTAACAGCATTTCTGGGTTTCCTTGTTGGAGATGCAGTGTGGTGTTTTGGAAACTTTGAGATAGTTCCTAAAAATTCATTCATAGGATCTAGGTGGCAATATTCATTGCCTAGCGTTTACTGCCCCATTCCTAGTTGCTTTTGAGAAGCTTCCCTCTTGCAGTCCTTGTGGTACAGTGAATCTACAAACCTGTTGGGAAATTTCAGGATTTTCACCTAGCAACAGTGAAGGAATTGTAATGTAATTTCAGTCTTGGAAGGCACTTTTTGCAGGCTTTCCCATGCATCTCTTGCCCCTGTTCTTCTAGGTGGAAATATCCAACCTGCATTTCCAGGTTTTAAACTTTCTACTTTCTTGAAAACTGCAAGGTTCTGATAGGGTTGATGTTGGGTGGCTGAGGGGTGCTTGCTGTTGATGTATGGGGCCAGTCTGTGTTACTGGAATTAATACTATGGATGTGGAGCATCACACTTGAACACACATCCATCCTTGGAAATTCCAATGTGAAATATTACATCATGGATTACTGGATAAAAACAGAAAATGCGTACAATAAGTTAGTGTCTGAAAAGGGAAGTAATGCTTTTGGTCTGAACTTAAACTTGACTTTTCACAACCTAGTGTGTAATGTGGTCCTGAGTTGAGCTTTTGACACATCCTCTATTGCTAGGATGCAGATTCCATCTCAATAACTTTGTGATCTCCACAGGACCTCCGCTCATCTCCTGTCGTTACCTTCCTCCATGCCTTTGGTTGACTTTTCCATTATGCTGTCCTTATCGTCTTCCATTTTCCATTCTCAGAAAACTAGAGGTTATCTAAATCCTTGTTACCCCTATTAAGTTCCTTCATCCATCAGCTTGTGCTCGTTGATCTGCATTGGCCTCTGGTTAAGTAATGCCCTCCATTTTTTTATTCAAGCTTTTCTATGGCCTGAACTCCCCGCTCTTTCTCTGTAGCCTCCCCAGCCACCATCCTCTGAGATAGTTATAGAGATGTACAGCACTGAATCAGACCCTTTTGGTCCAAATCGTCCATGCCGACGTGATATCCTAACCTAATTTAGTCCCATTTGCATGAAAAGGTTGCCCCTTAGGTCCCTTTTATATCTTTCCCCTGTCAAACTCAACCTATGCCGTCTAGTTCTGAACCCCTCTCCCAACCCAGGGAAACGACCTTGTCAATTTACCTATCCGTGCCCCTCGTGATTTTATAAACCTCTGTGAGGTCATCTCTCAGATCTCTGTGATTCTCTGATTCTGGCCACTTGAGCATCCAGATTTTAATTAATCCCCATTGGCGACTATGCCCTGGCAATGGGCCCAGGAGATGTACAATTCCCTCCCTAAACTTTTCTACCTCTCTGGCTTCCTTTTAAGTTTCTCTTTTGCTCACCTGCCATAATATCTTCTGAAATGATTCACATCAAGCTGTTCAGTAATGTACTTGTAAAATGCTTCAGAACACTGTTACGTTAAAAGAAAAGGAAAAGCTTGGACTTATATGCGGCTTTTAAGATCCCTGGATGTCCCAAAGTTCTTTTTATCGAGCAAAATACTTTTGGAGTGCAGTCATGATGTAAGGTGGGAACTTAGCTAATTTATATACAGCAAACTCTGACAAACAACAATGTACTAATACCAAGTTTGTTTTTGTGATGTTCAAAGGGTAAATTTAACGTCACGACACCGAGGAGAACTCTCCTGCTCATCTTCTTCAAAATAATGTGTAGGATCTTTGACATCCACGCAAGCATCAGATGAGGACCCAGTTTAATTTCTGAGTGGCGACGCCACCAGCAGTACTGAACTCCCTCAGCACTGCACTGGAGTGTCAGTCTTGATTTTTGTGTTGAAATCCTGGTGTGGGACTTGGACTCAGAGATGGGAATGCTGCTAACTAAGTCACATTTGACATCTGTTTAAAGGTGCATATCCAATTTTGTCCCAGGAACTCGATTATTTCTAGCAGAGCCAACAACCTTCTGACTCCCCGTTGTACATTTGAGTATACACAGGGAGTGTTGACATGCTGTTGAGGGCATTTTCATAATCTAGTCCAATTGTGATACATGTACAGAGGAGCCTCAATTATCCAGCATTCAATTAACCGAATTTCAGGTTATCTGAACAAGATCACATGGTCCCAATGCTTAGCTAACTATGTTATCTGATATTCGATTAACCAAACCAAATTGTCCCTGCCCATGTCATTTGGATAATTGAGGTTCCTCTGTATAAACATATAATTTGGGAGTAGGAGCATGCCAAATGGCTTTTTGTGCCTGCTCTGTCATTTGAACTGAATATGGTCTCAATTCTACTGTCTGCATATCCATTCTCAAATAAGGAGACCAGATTCCTCAGTACTCCAGATGTGGTCTCACCAATGTCCTATGCAAGTGGAGCAAAATGTTCCTACTTTTATATTCCATTCCTTTTGCAATCAATTCCATTTGTTGAAAATGGACAAATGGAACACTTGTCCTCACTAGATCTTTACTATCCGTAATGCACTATTTCCTGCAGGACCACTGTGTTGTGAAGAGGTGTGTCAATTATTTTTCATGAGATGTGAGTATCACTTTATTGTCCATCCCTAATTGTCCTTGAACTAAATGGCTTGCTAGGCCAGTTCAGAGGGTAAATTAAGAATCAGCCACATTGCTATATGTCTGGAGTAAAATGTATGCCAGATCTTGTAGGATGACAGATGTTCTTCCTCAGTAGTAATTTATGAAACAGTTTTTTAAATTACAATAGTTGATAGTTGGTGAAACTTCTTTTATAGAGTTGTAGAGGCATACAGCATGGAAACAGACCCTTTGGTCCAACTCGTCCATGCCGACCAGATATCCCAACCCAATCTAGTCCCACCTGCCAGCACCTGACCCATATCCCTCCAAACCCTTCCTATTCATAAACCTATCAAGACGCCTTTGAGATGTTGCATTTGTACTAGCCTCCAAATTTTCATTTAGATTCTCAAAGATTCACATTTTGTGGAGCTGTTACATAAGTAGATCTTCATTAAAAGATGTAATTTATTTAATCACGCAGTTTAAATAAAAGGCCAGGTCTTATGGTGAATTTGAGAGTACACCATCTTGCCCTTTGTGGTAGCTCAGCAACTATGTTTCACTAAACTTATAATTACTGATTCTGTTTTATAATAGATACTTCAGGTCCAGCCAAAGGGATCTTGTGTAGTTTCCATCCTCGTGATCTACTACAGTTTGAAGGTCTAAGCCTTCCCCAATTGAGTTTTCCGCCATTGGCTGCCCTAATGTGATTTGTTATCCTCTAATATTCACTCAGCAGGAAAAGAGAAGGCATACAAGCCAGTGATTGGGAGCAGGAAACCAAGCATGTTGACTCTCTTCCCCTTTTTGTCAGTTTGGTCATGGAGTCCGGCCTACTCTGGACTCCTGTGTCATCTGATGTGAGGCAACTGGTGTAGGCTAGATCTCAAATCTGAGACATTATGGAGCTTCACTTTTGACTGTCTCCTCATTTTCGTGAACCTATTGTTGTCTGCTGACTTCCTGGAAAGAAATGTGCCTGTGGCTCTTGTGGTTCAGTGGTGGTATCCACCAGAAAGCCCTGGATTCAAAACTCACCTGTTCCAGAGGCATATAAAAACATTCCTGAACAGGTTGATTAGAAAATGTACAAAAGAAAGCTCCTAACAGATTAAGTTTTGCTTGAGCATAGGTATACAGGAAGGGAGGCTGGCCAGCAGACAGTGAAATCTAGAAATAACAAAGGCATAGATGTAGAGTTTCAGCAGCAAATGAGCTAAAACAAGTTGGTACTTAAGTGCTGTTGAACTTTGTTCTTTGTGCAGGTTTCACATTCCTACGTCAAATAGTTAACTGTAGTACATCGATACAAGAGTATTCTTAACCATTTTGCCTATCCTCAGTGCTAACCATATTCTCAATTTACAGACAATTACAGGTATAATGCTCACTAGCATTACCCAGCATTAGTTCACAACAAATGAGTTTCATGTTACAGTTGTCTGCTGGACAGCTGGAGTTGTGCAGCCGGATATCAGTTGTAGGCAAAGACTTGCTCTAGTTTGAGAGCTGCATTAGTAGATTTGTCATCTTAGCACAGGGCAGAATATCTGGTGCATCAGGAGAGACTAAGGATTGAATTTATAAGTAGGTACACAACCAGCCTTCAGTTAGTTCTACCGTTTCTTATTAAGAAACAAGGCATATTGACAAATTCCTACTTCTAGATAGGCTTGGATGTTTTTTCCCTGGAGCATAGGCTGTTTAGGGGTGATCTTATAGAGATTTATAAAATCATGAGCACAGATTCAGTGAGTAGCAAATGTCTTTTTTTGTGGGTAGGGGAATTCAAAACGAGAGGGCATAACGTTAAGGTGAGAGGAGGAAGATTTAGAAGGGTCCTGAGGGCAACTTTTTCATGCAGAGGGTGGTTCCTATGTAGAATGAACTGCCTGAGGAAGTGGTAGATGAGGTACAATTACGATATTTAAAAGATATTTGGACAGGTACACAAAAAGGAAAGGTTTATAGGGGCTAAACTAGGACAAATAGACTTGTTTACTTTGGGAAACTAGGTTGGCATGGACTGCTTCCATGCTGTGTGACTCAAGACTTGCAGGAGTACTGTTTCTCTGGCAATGATTACTCTCCTGCAATTGGACATTTTTAGCATGCGGGTCTAGCGGATGAGAGGTTATTTTGAGTGTGCAGGATGCCATAGCCAAGGTTAATCTGACCTTAGATTTATTTGTAATTGTCTGTCCATGTTTTATAGTGCATGGTATTTCTCAAGTGGAGATATTGAGAAACGTTTGCCCTCCGACCTACAGTAGGGACAAGGGATCGACTGTGATATCTTTCCACACATTGCCATTATTCATTCACACAATGTTGAAGTCATTGGCATTACCAACATTTATAGCCCATTCCTAATTGCTTTTAAGAAGGTAGTGATGAGCTGTTAAAGTCATCCAGCAAGGAAACAGACCCTTAGTCCAACCCCGTCCATACTGACCAGATTTCCCAAGCTAAACTAGTTTCACTTGCCTGTGTTTGGCCCATGTCCCCCTAAATCTTTCTTTATGCATGTATCAAATGTCTTTTAAATGTTCTAAATGTACTTGCATCCACCACTTCCTCTGGTGATTCATTCCATGGTTACACCACCCTGTGTGTGAAAAAGTTGCCCCTCAGGTCTCTTTCAAACCTTCTTTAACCGCTGTAATCCAGGGGCACCTACAGTGCTGTTAGAAAGGGAGTTCCATGATTTTGACCCAGTGACATTGAAGGAGCAGTGATGTATTTCAGAGTCAGGATGGGGTGCAGCTAGGAGAGATACTTGCAGCTGGTGTTGTTTCCATGTGCCTGCTGCCCTTGCTTTTCTAGGTGCAGAGTTAACACATTTGTGAGATGCTTTCAAAGGAGACTTGGGACATTGTGACTGGGTACCAGTGTAATTTTAGTTTTATACAATGGGATTATTGTAATCCTTCCCAATCCTTTTTTTTTCTTAAAATAGTTAACTATTTCCTTTCACATGCATTTCAAAATCCTAGACCCCATCCCTTCCTGACTCTATGCTTAGAGGTCAGTGGAATGGAATGGTCACCTTTCTGAATTCTGTCACTTTGTAACCAACTGGATGTTGTTAAAAATTGGCTGATTGGTTTGTTCAGTTGTTGCCTTGCTTTGAGCCTCACAGTACAGGTACTGGAGGTTTGTAAGTCTGAAATGGGGGTGAGATAATATAAGGAGAATGAATTAATGCTAAGGCAACTCTGCGCTTGGAAGTGGAGGTCTGTGGCAGGAAGCAGCGACAGAGGACAGTCGGGGATTCCACAGGATGAGGAACAACTTGTTTTGATTTCAAGATTGACATGTTAGGAAGGCCCTTTGTTTGTACTTCAGATAAAAGCAAATAGCTTCTGTTTGTGTGCAGCATGATACTGAGGGACAAAACACTTGATGTGTAGAGATGTGGTCACTTGCATAATCCCACTCAAACCTTTTGGACCTCAGGCAGTTTCCTATGTGTCTAGCTGGTAGTGAAATTGTTTTTAGCCACATAGCTCCAGAGAGATAGTGTAGCATAAGGCAAACACAATGATCGCATGGAAAATCTTAATCAATCAATTGTACGTAGCACACATTCATAAAATGGGACAGGCAGATTGTACTCACTGTACCTGCAGTTTTAATGGGGGGGTGGAGAAATAAAAGAATGCAGTGATGTGATCAGATGAATGCATGAATGAGGCAATACCATGCAGTTGTATAAGGAAAGAAATTATGCCATAAAAGATCTATTCTACAAAGTATTCTGCATCTACTCTTTCAAGCCTCCCTAAGAATAAGCTATTTCAATAAGCTATTTCATTTCTTCTAAATTCCAATGAATACAAACTCAACCTATTCAACCACTCACATGAAAGTCCCTCATTATCCAGGATCAATCTAGTGAACCTTCTCCAGATTGCCCCTTTGGGATAAGGGGACTAAAACTGTTCAAGACGTTTTCCTCCTCTCTCTACAAGAATCTCAGGGAGTCCCTCTCCCACTGCAACTCCCAGGTCATTTCCTCTGCCCTGAAGCTCTTCAACCATGTCCTGAAACAAACTCTCACCTATTGTACTCCATGATACTTTCTCCCCACCCCCACCCTCCTCTAGTTTATCTCTCCCCGCTTCAGGCTCTCTGCCTTTATTCCTGATGAAGGGCTTTTGCCCGAAACGTCGATTTTGCTGCTCCTCAGATGCTGCCTGAACTGCTGTGTTCTTCCAGCACCACTAATCCAAAATCTGGTTTCCAGCATCTGCAGTCATTGTTTTTACCTATTCCAGGAGTGGTCTGGCTACTGCCTTCTATAATGTAAAAACAATGACTGCAGATGCTGAAAACCAAATACTGGATTAGTGGTGCTGGAAGAGCACAGCAGTTCAGGCAGCATCCAACGAGCAGCGAAATCAACGTTTCGGGCAAAAGCCCTCTATAGTTTTAACAAGACCTCCCTATTGTTATAATTCCACATTCTTTGAAATAAAGGCCAACATTCCACTTCCTTATTTTTCGTTTGATGTTGATGCAACCCTCAAATTCTTCCATGCTTCAACTTGCTGCCGTCTTTCCCCATTTAAGTTACATTCAGCTCTTCAATTTTTCCTGCCAAGGATCATTACCCTCTCATTTTCTAATATTATATTCTATTGTAATGTTAAAAGATTAAATTGTACTATCTGTCTGGGCATTAATGTAATATTAAAGGGTTAAACTGCACTGCCTTTGGGTGGGGATGACGTCCGTGGAAGAATGCAGATGACTATCCATTGTAATTTACACTTCATTTTGACATTACTCCTCTGCTATTGTCAAGTTAAACCATCAATTCAATCTCTTCCATTCAGAAATGCTTTGTGGCCAGAGGTATCTCACACCTTCATTGTTGTGGGGAAATCACTGAGTTAGGAAATTGTCTGCATAACAATTCCCCAGGATTAAGGTATTAGCATTTGCATTATCTCAGGATGATCCCATCCTGCCATTGCACCTGGGGTAGCATGTGACTATGGGTAATAGTCGGAGTTGTCTTGAGTGGCATGTGACTGTGGGGGAGTGGCCAGAGCATCATGGCCAACTGACCTGTATAAAGGGGATATGCTTTCTTTGTTGAGTACCCAAAGTGAGGAGTGCAGATGCTGGAAATCAGAGTCTAGATTAGAGTGGTGCTGGAAAAGCACAGCTGTTAAGACAGCATCTGAGGAGCAGGAAGATTATTCTTTCGGGCAAAAGCCCTTCATCGAGAATGAAGGCAGGGAGCCTCCGGGGTGGAGAGATAAATGGGAGTGGGTTAGGGCTGGGGAGAAGGTAGCAATGAGTACAGTAGGTGGATGGGGGTGGGGATGAAGGTCATAGGTCAGAGAGGAAGGTGGAGCGGATAGGTGGGAAGGAAGATTGGCAGGTAGGACAGGTTATGAGGATGGTGCTTTGTTGAGTGCCTCTCTTCGAATCAACCTTGCATGCCTGCAGAGTTGGGGTATTAGGTGGTGTTAGAGGGGGTCTGAAGAAGGGCTTCTGCCCGAAACGTCGATTCTCCTGCTCCTCTGATGCTGCCTGGCCTGCTGTGTTTTTCCAGCACCACATTTTTCAACTTTAGAGGGGGTCACCTTGCTTGTACAAGCTTTAATAAACTTTAACTGTTTCCTTTGTTCAGAGAGAAATTTTTGCCACGACCTCGTAAGCTCTGCGAAGTGTGTGTTAAAGGTTCCTCCAAAAAGCGTATACTGTACTGTGTTTCATAAATTTGGTTGCTTGTTCACAGAAGTGTGTTGCAGTTGTATCAAGTGTGTAAGAACCTCAGTAGTAAAAGAACATAACACCATTAGCTATGTTTTTGCCCACTTAATTTGTCTGTCTCACTCTGTGGATTCCTTGTGTCATCTTCACTAATTAATTGCGTTCCCCCTATATCTGTGTCATCTTCAAACCTGGCAGTAGTATGTTGACTTCCATCACCATATAGCATGTATTGTAAATGATTGTGGCCCCAGCACTGATCCCTGTTGCACTCCACTTCACTATCCTAAAAATGCCCCCTTTATCCCAACACTATTCTAAATTGACTGTATCCAGTCATGTGCTCTTATTATGTGCCATCACTTATCGAATATCTTTTGGAAACCCAAACCTATTACATCTACTGATTACTCTTTATCCTGCTTGTTACCACATCAAATAATTCTAACAAAATTTCATAACGAATTGTAATAAATTTACCAGGCATGATTTCCTTTCATGAAGCAATGTTGTCTCTGCTTGATCGTATATATTTCTAAAATGTTCTGCTGTTACATCCTTTATAGTAGACTCTAGCATTTTTCCAATGACAGATGTTTAACCTATCTGTCCTCTAGATGTTTTTTGTTTCCCTTTATTTTTGATTAAGGCTTGTTGCATAGTAGTTTTCCAATCCTCTGAGACTTTACCAGAACTTGTGAATCCTTACAAGCTTGTTACCTGCCTTCTCTAAAACTATTTCCTTTAATATCCCAGGATGCAATCCCAGTTGAGGACGTATTGGCCTTTAGTTCCATTATTTTTCTTAGAATGTGTTCTTCAGAGATAGTGTTTTTATTTACTCCCATCCACTTTGAACCACCACATCCCCACGACGCACACATGTATGCATGCCCAACCACCCCACTCACTCATTTGCTCACCTATCAACCCCACGTATACCTTAGCCACATCCTTGACATTGGACGTAACCAAACGATTTGGTGATATGATCATCGAACCAGATCGTATCCTCAATCAGTGAGCAGGAAGGTGCTGTTTCAACAGGAGTAGGCTGACTGCAGTTAGGAACTGTCATCCTGGATTATATCTAGAGGAACAGGGTACTGTATATAGGGATTGGAGTCGTGTTTCAGTTACACAAAGGCCTGGTCATTCAAATCTATAATATAATGTTAAAAATTGCACCACAACACCTTTATAGTCCCTTATAGAATTCTGTGTCCTATGTTTGGGGCTGAGTGGCCGCCTCCTCCTGATGAAGGGCTTTTGCCCGAAATGTCGATTTCGAAGCTACTTGGCTGCTGCCTGAACTGCTGTGCTCTTCCAGCACCACTAATCCAGAGCCGCCTCTTATGTTCCCAAGCTGCCTGATCCTGAAGGTTTAACTACATCCTTGGAATGTATTCCTGTGCATTGTTTGACTTTCCCTGGAACCAGCATCTGAAAAAGGCAAGAAAACGTTTAGTGTCTGCTATAGAGCAGCACAGTGGCTCAGTGGTTAACACTTTTGCCTGGGACCTAGGTTTGATTCCACCTCAGGTAACTATTTGGGTGGAATTTGCACATCCTCCCTATATCTGTGTGGGTTTCCTCTAAGTGCTTCAGTTTCCTTCCACAGTCCAAAGATGTGCAAGCTAAATGGATTGGCTATGCAGAAATTGTACTGTTCAGAGATATGTAGACTAGGTAGAATAGCCATGATAAATATAAGGTTAAGGAATATGGTAGCGGTGCTGGATCTCGGTGGGGTGCTCTTCCAGGGCTTTCCAGACTCTATGGGCTGAACAGCCTCCTTCTGTGCTATTGGGGGTTCTATGATTCTATTGTTTTCACTACATTGAAAATCAGTCACCTATTAGAAATTTTTTTGATCTGAATTCAGAGTACATTCCAGACTGTGAGCAAGTATGAAAGAAATGCATGCCTTGTTGCAAACATTGTCCAAATGAGACTTGTGACTGAGGGCTTGTTGATCTGTTCCAGGGGTGTAAGATGATGATAAATATCAATGGTATCATTCAAAGGTGCTCATGAGTTTTCCCTGCATTCTGCCTTTAACACCCAAATCGCACTATTTTTAATTTGAGGAATCTAGTGTGCAAAATTGCTTGTTGAACTGTACACCATCATAAGATCCTAAGAAATCACCGGGTATTTGGCCATTCAAGCTAGCTCTGCTTTCTGTAAGATCATGGCTGATCTGTTTGTAGTCAAAACTTCACTTGCCTGTCCACTTCTTTTAACCCTCAACTCCCTTGTCAATCAAAAATCTGTGCACATGCAATATCATGACAGTTAGTGCAACTCTCTCGGCGGAGTGCTCACTCTCTCTGCGGAGCAGGTAACGGCTGTCTGTTGGTGTTTTTTTAAAGTCACGGTATAGTCCAGTTATTGTTTTTTTTAACGGCTAAAATTTAAAGTTTTTTTTAAGCGCCTAGCGGACCCGGAAGCTGGTGTCGCGCTAGCTTACCTGGGAAGGTTTTTTTCTTATAAAAGCACGCAGGCGAGGAACCCGAGGCACTACAGGAGTAGAGCCTCCCACTCGCCCTCCTCTAACCTAATAATAAGACCCATTGTGACAAGCAGGTAAGTGCTGCATTTTGCTTGTTTGTTTCTTTAGATCTAGTTTTTAAAGTTTCTCTTTTAGAGGGATGGCAGCGAAGGCAGTGCAATGTTCCTCTTGCAACATGTATGAGGTGAGGGAAGCCATTAGCGTCCCTCCTGATTACACTTGCAAGAAGTGCACCCATCTCCAGCTCCTCCAAGACCGTGTTAGGGAACTGGAGCTGGAGTTGGATGAACTGCGGATCATTTCGGGAGGCAGAGGTGGTCATGGATCAGAGCTTTAGGGAAGTAGTTACTCCAAACGTTATAGACAGATGGGTGACAGTGAGGGGGAGTGGGAGGAAGCAGCCAGTGCAGGGGCCCCCTGTGGTCATTCCCCTCAAGAACAAGTATACCGTTTTGGATACTTGTGGGGGGGATGACTTACCAGGGGTAAGCAACGAGGTTCAGGCCTCTGGCACGGAGCCTGTCCCCGTTGCTCAGAAGGGAAGGGCGGAGAAAGGTAGAGCAATAGTTATTGGGGACTCAATAGTGAGGGGCACAGATAGGCGGTTTTGCAGGGGCGACAGAGACTCACGATTGGTATGTTGCCTCCCAGGTGCAACGGTACGTGATGTCTCTGATCGTGTTTTCCAGGTCCTCAAGCAGGAGGGGGAGCAGCCCCAGATCGTGGTCCACGTTGGCACCAACGACATAAGTAGGAAGAGGGGTGAGGATGTTAGGCAGGCTTTCAGGGAGCTAGGTTGGAAGCTCAGAGCTAGAACGAACAGAGTCGTTGTCTCTGGTTTGTTACCCGTGCCACGTGATAGAGAGTCGAGGAATAGGGAGAGAGAAGAGTTAAATGCGTGGCTACAGGGATGGTGCAGGAGGGAGGGATTCCGGTTTCTGGACAACTGGGGTTCTTTCTGGGGAAGGTGGGACCTCTATAAACAGGATGGTCTACACCTGAACCTGAGGGGCACCAGTATCCTTGGGGGAGGGTTTAAACTAACTCTGCAGGGGCATGGGAACCTGGACTGTAGCTTTAGGGTACAGGACCTTGAGTGTAGGGAGGTTAGGAACATGGCATCGATCTCGAAGGAGGGTGCCTGTAAACAGGAAGGTGGCTTGAAGTGTGTATACTTCAATGCCAGAAGTATAAGAAATAAGGTAGGTGAGCTTGCAGCATGGGTTGGTACCTGGGACTTCGATGTTGTGGCCATTACAGTGACTTGGGTAGAACAGGGACAGGAATGGCTGTTGCTGGTTCCAGGGTTTAAATGTTTTAGTAGGGTCAGAGATGGGGGTAAAAGAGGGGGAGGTGTGGCATTGCTTGTCAAGGATAGTATTACAGCAGTAGAAAGGGTGATGGAGGAAGACTTGCCATCTGAGGTAGTGTGGGCGGAGGTTAGGAATAGGAAAGGTGAGGTCACCCTGTTAGGAGTTTTCTACAGGCCTCCTAATTGTCCGAGAGACGTAGAAGAAAGGATTGCGAGGATGATTCAGGAGAAGAGTGAAAGTAGCAGGGTGGTTGTTATGGGGGACTTTAACTTCCCAGATATTGACTGGGAAAGCTATAGCTTGAGTTCGTTAGATGGGTCGGTGTTTGTCCAATGTGTGCAGGAGGGTTTCCTGACACAATATGTAGACAGGCCAACAAGAGGTGAGGCTATACTGGATTTGGTTCTAGGTAATGAACCAGGCCAGGTGTTAGACTTGGAGGTAGGTGAGCACTTCGGGGGCAGTGACCACAATTCGGTGACTTTTACTCTAGTGATGGAGAGGGATAAGTGTGCACTGCAGGGCAATAGTTATAGCTGGGGGCAGGGAAATTATGATGCGGTGAGGCATGACTTAGGATGCGTGGATTGGAAAAATAGGCTTCAAGGGAAGAACACAAATGATATGTGGAGATTGTTCAAGGAACATCTAATGGGTGTCCTTGATAAGTATGTACCAGTCAGGCAGGGAGTAAAGGGTCTTGTGAGGGAGCCGTGGTTTAATAAGGAATTGGAATCCCTTGTGAAAGGGAAGAGGGCGGTAGGAGTAACAAGAAGATGGATTACTGGGCTAATGGTAGACTACTTGGTAGTGTGGATGAGCAGAGGGATCTTGGTGTCCACGTACACAGATCTTTGAAAGTTGCCACCCAGGTAAATAGTGCTGTGAAGAAGGCATATGGTGTACTGGGCTTTATTGGCAGAGGAATTGAGTTCCGGAGTCCTGAGGTCATGTTGCAATTGTATAAGACTCTGATGTGGCCTCATCTGGAGTATTTTGTGCAGTTTTGGTCGCCATATTATAGGAAGGATGTGGAGGCATTGGAACGAGTGCAGAGGAGGTTTACCAGGATGTTGCCTGGCATGGTAGGAAGATCGTATGAGGAAAGGCTGAGGCACTTGGGGCTTTTCTCATTGGAGAAAAGGAGGTTTCGGGGAGATTTGATAGAGGTGTACAAGATAATTAGGGGTTTAGATAGGGTTGACAGTGCGAACCTTTTTCCGCGTATGGAGTCAGCTATTACGAGGGGGCATAGCTTTAAATTAAGGGGTGATAGGTATGGGACAGATGTTAGGGGTAGATTTTTTACTCAGCGGGTTGTGAGTTCCTGGAATGCCCTGCCAGTAGCAGTGGTGGACTCTCCCTCTTTATGGGATTAGTGGTGCTGGAAGAGCACAGCAGTTCAGGCAGCATCCAACGAGCAGCGAAATCGACGTTTCGGGCAAAAGTCTCCCTCTTTATGGTCATTTAAGCGGGCATTGGACAAGCATATGGAGGTTATTGGGCTAGTGTAGGTTAGGTAGGCTTCGGTCGGCGCAACATCGAGGGCCGAAGGGCCTGTACTGTGCTGTATTTTTCTATGTTCTATGTTCTAACTCTGAGTAACACTGTCTTTAAAGTGCCTTGAATATGCTGGACAGAGGATTTGGGACATTGAATGATTCATGTCCTTTTACATACATTCAGACCGTGATCAAAATTTGACTTTTAAAGGCAATGTGCTGCATTTACGAGAACCTTTAATACCACCACAGTAGTTTGTCGTGTTCATCTTCTGATGCAACTTCACAACCTGAAATATTAACTCTGTTTTCCACAGAAGCTGTTTGACCTGCAGAGCATTTCCAGCACCACCTGTTCATCCAAAAGTTTTAACATCTGCACTATTTTGTTTCTAGCTTGTCGTGTTGCTACTGTATGCTGAGACTGTGCTTGTTGTGGTGGGTTGTCCCTTGGGGAGTCTGAGTGTTCACACTCCCAATATTCACAGGAACAAAAAATGACTTCTGGTAGAACTGTGTAAACCTTACTTCCAACCATATGCTTTTCATATACTTATCAGGACACTCCCCTCCCCTGTCAGCATTCCGGAAAGACCACTCCCTCCGCGACTCCCTCATCAGGTCCACACCCCCCCACCAATCCAACCTCCACTCCCGGCACCTTCCCCTGCAACCGCAAGAAATGCAAAACTTGCGCCCACACCGCCCCCCTCACTTCACTCCAAGGGATCCTTCCATATCCGTCACAAATTCACCTGCACCTCCACACACATCATTTACTGCATCCGCTGCACCTGATGTGGCCTCCTCTACATTGGGGAGACAGGCCGCCAACTTGTGGAACGTTTCAGAAAACACCCCTGGGACACCCGCACCAACCAACCCAACCGCCCTGTGACTGAACACTTTAACTCCCCCTCCCACTCCACCAAGGACATGCAGGTCCTTGGCTGCCTCCATCACCAGACCATGGCAACACGACGCCTGGAGGAAGAGGGCCTCATCTTCCGCCTAGGAACCCTCCAACCACAAGGGATGAATGCAGATTTCTCCAGCTTCCTCATTTCGCCTCCCCCCACCTTATCTCAGTCCCAACCCTCAGACTCGGCACCACCACCTTGACCTGCAATCTTCTTCCCGACCTCTCCGCCCCCACCCCCACTCCGGCCTATCACCCTCACCTTAACCTCCTTCCACTTATCGCATTCCCAATGCCCCTCCCCCAAGTCCCTCCTCCCTACCTTTTATCTTAACCTGCTTGGCACACCCTCCTCGTTCCTGAAGAAGGGCTTATGCCCGAAACGTCGATTCTCCTTGTGGGTATAGCTCCTTGAATGCTGCCTGACCTGCTGTGCTTTTCCAGCAACACATTTTTCAGCTCTGATCTCCAGCATCTGCAGACCTCACTTTCTCCTACTTTCATTAGAATGCCCAATCTCAAATGGAACAACAATTTATACCACATAAGAGAGGGTCCTGATTCATTGGCAAGAGCTCTTCCAATCAGAGCCCACTCGACAACCAATCAGCACTCGCTTTCTTTGCAGCATAAATTGTCCTTCCCTTTGAGATTTGGAATTCCTATGACTGTTCAACAAGTGCAAGATAAAAGTTCTGAAATGGCTCGTTTTCAGCAATGTTCAAATTCTATGCCACCAAGCATCTACAATCTGCTTCAACCATTTCAGAGCTAATTGCAGAACTAGTTGTCCATGCTAGCACTGCCTTGAGCCTTAGGTTAAATACACTCATAAGACTTCCAAGGTCTTTAGCTCCATAGACCCATGTTTGATAACTGTGGGTACCCGTGACCAGCAAACTGCTTTCAGACAGGGTCAGTGTCATACATTTGCTGCAGTTTCTGTGAATTGGGAAGAGGAGTACTGGCTGCTGACTTCTGCTGGAAGGCAGGAATAGAATAAGAACACGATTGGATTGGTTATGTTGCACAATGATTAAATACTTTGCTAGCACATGCGGTCAAGGTTCATATGTGAATAACAAACTCCAGTGTTGATCAGAAGAAAGGGGCTACGATCCCAGAACTTTCTTAAAACAGTCTCTATAAAGAGAGGGGAGTGGTTGCGGTGTGCCACAGAGTCTGTTCAGATTGGGGGAAAAACTGAAGTGACACACGGGCAAAAACCTTTTTCTTTTAAAACCATTGAGGAGTTGTATTTTGGAATGCAGAGCCTGATTAGGATAGTGGGTATAGATTCAGTAGTAACCTTCGAAAGAGAATTGGAGAAATAATTTGTGGGAATGTGGGAAAGAGTAGGGGAGTAGAACTAACTGGAATGATCTGTGAAAGAGGTTGGCACAGACTTTATAGACTGAATACTGTTCTTTTGCCCTGTGATTCCATGAAGGATTAATCAGAGCAGAGAAAATTGGTGAAAACCAGAAGTAAGTGTGCCTTCAGTTAATGCCAGGCATTGGTATGTAAGACTCTGTTGAAGTTAGGTTGTGGATTTAAGTAATTCCTGCTTCATGCTTGCATGCACACTCTCAGGATGTGGGTGGAGAAGGATAATTTACTTTATCTCTTGAACTGGATGCTGAGTTTTGTTGTGATTCAGAAATGTTTGCTGTCTTTCAGCCCAGAATGTGACAGTGGAGGAGATCATTGCTGCCTACAAGATGGCCTGCCAGAAGCTGAACTGCAAGCCGATTAACAAGCTGCTCAAACAGATCCAAGTAAGGCTGGACTTCCAGAGTAAACTCCCCCGTGACAGGAGTCCTGCCTTTACTAAAGTGGAAGCATAATTAGTGAAAAATTATGCACATTCTGTTGTAGGGAATGGGCCCACTGTATTTTATCTGTCACTTATTATGCTCCATTCTATATGAATCACTTGGCATCTTTTCTCTTTGGATTGGTTTCACTTGCATAATTTACTGATCTAACTTGACCAGGTCTTCCACATTTTGACAACTTGATCCCACAATAGTTCAGTGAACAAATTGACTACGAACAGTTGTGTGGACTGCTAAGCCCTCAGGTTCGTACCAAATCTGATTTCAGTGAGGGAAACAGGTTGAGGGAGGACAGCATTGAATCCAGCTGTGATGCCCCATAGTTGAATATCCCACAAACCTTCACTTCACTCGTGAAGGGTTGTGAAAGTCAGTGGAATTGTAGCCCCCAGGAAAGGAGGAGACCAGGGACAAAACTGGTAACTGAAAACTTACCCATTGATTGAATGGTCAATCCTAAAGTGACCCAGAGCAGTGAATACTCTCTGCATAGAACGGAAAGTTTGTGAATTTATGATCTATTATGTAAGACACAGGCAAAAGAGTGTGTTTGTCACTCATCCTACTCAGCTGTGGCATCACGTTGGTTGATTAATACAGAGGCAACCTTCAATATCTATGGTTCTTTGCAAAGCTGTGAAATCCAAAGCTTGTCACTACGCTCAGGCTTTGAGTATGGCCAGTAAGCTAATTAGATTTTTTTTTTGGTATGATTTGGTTAAGAAGCATGCCAGAATGCACTGGCTAGTTGAGTATAGCCCTGTTTTTCTCCAAACCCTTTTGAAGCAATGCAGATTTGCAGTTTTCTTCCTTATCAGTTCTTAACAGAGCAAGTGTTTGATTACTACTCACATGTTATCACTAACTGCCTAGAATGTTGTTTACGTGGTCACAAGTTTCTGAAGCACTCTATTGACACAACAACTGTAAATATCAGTTTGTCCCAGCTCTAACCAAACAGTGTGCTTGTCAGGATTATAGACTTAATGTAGCTGATTGCTTCCTGCCGCAGCCAAAGGGTCAAACTACAAGTTTCAGGGTTGTGCCCACTTGTGCAAATTGACCTTGTTTCAGTGAGTTTTTATCATTTTGACTGCTCCACATTCTTTTGAAATTGCTAACTATGGCTCGGCTCTATCTCCACCAATGACAACACCACTTTGTGACGTTCACTCACTAAGGAAGTAGCTAGAAGAAATGTCTTTAATGCAAATAGTTATCGAAGCATGGAGTTTGACAGGGAGTGGCTAAGATAAAAATCCTTCAAAGGACAGCTGGATAAATATTTGTAGCATGGACAGCTACCGATACTTGAAGACAGCAGGGGCATGGAATTAGTTTACTAGCAAAACACAAGCACGGTCTTGATAGAACCCCAGCAGTTCAGTTTGTAAATCCACCCTGGTAACTGTCAATGACCATAGGGAGCAACTGTGTTTGGGATTACTTGACTGGACTGGATGAAGTTGCTTAACTAAGACAACAAGTATGAAGGCCCTGCAACCTGCTTCCACACTCGAGGTCAGGGCGGAAGAAAGAATCTGGATGGCTACTCCTATTGATTATTCACTTGTCTCTATGGAAAGTCTAAATGTGTATATACTGGGAGGACAGGGTCAGGCTCGACTTTGCTGCTACGATTGAATAGACACAAGAACTTACAAAGGTGCGTGAGAAGGATATTCAGCCCCTCAAACCTGCTCTGTTATTCACCAAGATTATGGCTGATCTGCAGGTCCAACTCCACTTTCATTCTAAGTCAGCATTGCTGCCAATTCCCTGGTTATTTCAAAAGTTTATTGACCTCTTTAAGTGTTTTCCGTGATGCATTGCAGAAATTCACCAAAGATCCTCCGACCGATACTTAGACCTTTCTGAGGAAGGGTCACTGGACCTGAAGCGTTAACTTTGATTTCTCTTCACAGATGCTGCCAGACCTGCTGAGCTTTTCCAGCAACTTCTGTTTTGATCCTTAGATAGCACCTTCCAAACTCATGACCACTTCTATCAAGAATGACAAGGGCAGCTGCAATGTGGGAACATCAAAACCTGGATGTTTCCCACCATGCCACACTCCATGTTGACTTGGAAATGCATCACTGTTGCTGGGTCAAACTCCCTCCCTAATGGCATTGTGGGTCAACTTGTAGCACACGGACTGTAATGGTTCAAGAAGACAGCTCACCATCACCTTCACAAGGGCAACTAGGGACAGGCAATAAATGTTGGCTCAGTCAGTGAAGCTCATGTCCCACAAACCAATATAAAAAGAGCTGAGAAGGCTATCCAGCTCTTCGAGTCAGCTCCTCCATCCATTAAGAGCTGAATTTCTGGAATAAACGTGTGCAAAGTATTTTTGAAGTCACACCATTTCATATTTATTTTTAATGTTTGTTCCTCAATAAAATATTGAGGCATTTTTTTCCTCTTTTCTCATTTCTTCCCCGTGACCAGCAAAATCTTGTCTGTTCCTGTCATCAGTTTCCTGTGGAATTTAGGAGCCACTTTGTAAAGGGACACAGCTATTGTAGTCACTTTGACAGTGTGGTGTGACATTCTGCCTCTTGCTCCAGCATCCTGATGAGGAGAGCCTGTCGAATTCCAGTCCACTGACATGACTGCTTATGCTACAGCCAAACCCTGAGTTTCCATTGCTCAAGTGTCAAACACTCCTTTGTTGACTGGTGATTTTCATACTCTTTCATTCCTTCGCCCAAACTATCAATGATATTAACACTTCAGGACTGTAAATCTATAGCTGGTGCCTATCCCATTTGTCCCAACTGACCTGGATGACTCACTCAAGAAGCCATCTTTTACATGTGATGTCTTTCACAAGTCGTAGCCATTGCAGGCGGACAGCACAGCCAAGTGTATGCCTTTGATAAAATGTGGAGCTGGGAAAAGCACAGTAGCTCAAGCAGCTTCAGAAGAGTCGATGTTTTGGGCAAGACCCTTCATTAGGACTGGTCTTCTGATACTGCTTGATCTGCTGTGCTTTTTCCAGTTCCCCATCTTATTGACTTTCCAACATCTGCAGTTTTCACTAACTTCAAGTGTATGGCTTTGAACTCACCCTTTTTCACAACTCTGATTTATTGCTCTTCACAGGGCATTGGTGAGACCACATCTCACCTGCCATGTCTGGCTTTGGCAACCTTATTTAAGGAGGGATAAATTTTCCATTAAAGGCCATTCAGAGAAGGTTCAACAGGTCAATTCCTGGAATGAAGGGATTTGACTTATGAGGAATGCTTGAGCAGTTTGGGCCTATACATGTTGAGAAGACTGAGAAATGAGCTTATTGAGGTTTGCAAGACTCTGAAGTGTATTGAAGGATTGGGTACTGAGAGGATGTTTCCTCTTATGGGCAAATTTAGAACAAAGGGCCACAGTCATTTAAGTTAGAAACGAGGAATTACTTCTGAGTGTCATTAGTCCTTGTAATTATCTTTCCCAGAGAATATGAGGATCTGGGTCATTTGAATATATTCAATGCAAACAGATTAAAGCATAGAATCCCTAGTGTGTGGAAGCAAGCCTTTTTGAGTCCACCCAGGGAAGAGCATTCCACCCAGACCCAGCTCTTTCCCCCCCCCCCCATCCTAAAACTGAAACTCTGCATGTTGCCCTTGAGAAGGTGATGGTGAGAACTGCTGCAGTCCATGTGCTATAGGTAGACCCACAACGTTGTTGGGGAGGGAGTTCAAGGATTTTGACTCCAGATGTTTGATGTACAAGGGATTATAGCCTTATCAATGGTGGAGGGATTAAATGTTGAAAGTAGTGGATAGGGTGCAGATCAAGTGAAGTGCTTTATCCTGCTGGTGTTGTTGGAATTGCACTCATCCAGGCAAACAGAGAATTCCATCACACTCCTGACTGAATTTTTTTCCCTGAAAATATGCTTGATTCATAAAATTTGTAAATGTTGATTACAAGTCATTTCAACAGGGAGATTACAGAAAATGTAATAAAATTCAACTTGTCTCCATGCAGAAATCGTCCACACTCTGGTTACTCAATGCATTTGTAATTTTCTTAATATTTACACGGTATTTTCCATGTCAAGCATACAGCCTAAGGGTAAAACTTTTTTTTGCATCACACTCCTAACTTGTACTTTGATGCTGGTGGGCCAGCTTTAGGGAGTCAAGATGAGTTACTCACCACAGAGTTCTCAGCCTTTGACCTACTTTTGTAGTCGCAGTATTTGAAAATGTGTTGCTGGAAAAGCGCAGCAGGTCAGGCAGCATCCAAGGAGCAGGAGAATCGACGTTTCGGGCACGAGCCCTTCTTCAGGATTGAGGCGTCATGCCCGAAATGTTGATTCTCCTGCTCCTTGGACGCTGCCTGACCTGCTGCGCTTTTCCAGCAACACATTTTCAGCTCTGATCTCCAGCATCTACAGTCCTCACTTTCTCCTAGTCACAGTATTTATACAGTTGAGCAATTGTGGATCCACTCAAAATTATGTAGCACTGTTTTAAAATGAGAGTCTTTTCTTTATTGAGGGAGTGCAGCGTAGGTTCACGAGGTCAATTCCTGGAATGGCAGGATTGCCTTACACGGAAAGACTGAAGCGACTGGGCTTGTATACCCTTGAGTTTAGAAGACTGAGAGGGGATCTGATTGAAACGAATAGGATTATGAAAGGACTGGACACTCTGGCAGGAGGGAACATATTTCCGTTGATGGGGGAATGCCGAACCAGAGGACACAACTTAAAAATACGGGGTAGACCATTTAGGACAGAGATGAGGAGAAACTACTTCACCCAGAGAGTGGTGGCTGTGTGGAATGCTCTGCCCCAGAGGGCAGTGGAGGCCCAGTCTCTGGATTCATTTAAGAAAGAATTGGATAGAGCTCTTAAAGATAGTGGAGTCAAGGGGTATGGAGATAAGGCTGGAACAGGACACTGATTAGGAATGATCAGCCATGATCATATTGAATGGCGGTGCAGGCTCGAAGGGCAGAATGGCCTACTCCTGCATCTATTGTCTATTGTTTATTTAGGATGGAGATTACTTTTTTTTTTCTCTGAAGGTTGTATGACTTTAGAACTCCACCTCAGAAAATGGTGAAGGCAGGCTCATTAAATGTTTTTAAGGCACAGATAGATTGATGATTATTACACAAGGGATTCAAAAGTTATCTGGAGTACACTGGAGTGTGCAGTTTGAAACATGATCTTATTGAATGGCAGAGCAGGCTCAAAGAGCTGAACAATCTACTTCAGTTCCTATTTCATATGTTCAGTTTGTGATCAATGGTTACGGCCAGGATGCTGTTGGTGAAATATATTTCTGTAGTAACAACAGAAATGCCTTTTATTTTAGTGAGTAAGCATATCTTTGATAACTTGCCTTCACTCCAAGAGGTGGAGCTCGTGGTTTACAAGAAGTTGTCTGTTTAGAGGCAAATCTCACATTGATCCTTTTAGACTTGTGACCAGATTTTAACTCCCCATTCTTGATTCGACAGATTGAGACTTGTACCACTCCAGGTGCTTGAATGCCATCAAGTTTGAAACTGCAGTCTTGTTGGAGATATTAAACTGTAGCTAAATAAAAACGGAAAGAACTGCAGATGCTGTAAATCACAAACAAAAACAGAAATTGCTGGAAAAGCTCAGCAGGTCTGGCAGCATCTGTGGAGAGAAATCAGAGTTAATGTTTCAGGTCAAGTGGCCCTTCCTCAGAATAGAGTTGTCAGACCTGCTGAGCTTTTCCAGCAATTTCTGTTTTTGTTAAACTGTAGCTACCTCTGCTGTCTCTTAAAGGAATCTGTCTCACTCTGTGAGGAACAGCAGGTATCCCAGCAGATGTTCACCCTTCAAGCAGCATCACTAAAGTGGGAAATTTCCTAGTTTGCGGGACCTTTCTGCATTCAAATAACTGCACTTTTAAAAACTACATAATTGGTGTGAAGTTATTTATGACAACTTGAGGTTGTGAACTGAGAGACAAATGCCTTCATTCTTTCATGTCCTTGTTTATTTAATGAAAGCTCTGCCATTGCCTTTTGTCAAATGCCTTTGATCAATAACTTAACCAATCATGGGGATCCAAATTCCAGGTGCTGTACTGTGTCTGGTAATGACAAACCCAAATAATATTGGCATTATTAGCATAATTTTAAGATGACCAAGTACTTCAGAAAACTGTAGTACAGTGTGAGGCAAATCTGCACCTCCACTATCCTTAAGCAGAGTCTCTCGTCATGCCAGGTTCAACAAGGGGAGTTATCAAGCAGGGATTGGAAATTTGAAATAAATTCAGGAAGCACTAGAGAAATTCAGCAAGTTTAGCAATATCTGTGGACAGAGAAACAATTAAAATACTCAGTCCCATATGATTATACTTCTATGCTTTTGTTTGAGACTGAAATTTGCATGTCAAATGATAATATCTATTTGGGCCTCCTACTGCAGACCCACCTCAGCACAGGAATGTTGTGATACTGCTGTCGCACCTCAGCACAGTAAAAATAACATCCTTATTAGCAAACATGTTGACCAGTCTGCCTCCTTTCACCCCGTAACATTACTCAATTCTACACTGCCTCATCTCATCTGCTGCTAAAACCCTCATCCTTGCCTTGGTTACCTTTTAGGTTTGAGTATTCCAATACTTTTCTAATATTTCTATCTTGTAACGTATGTAAACAGGAGCTAATCCAAAGGTCTCTTACCTATATATCTCAAGTCCCATTTGGCAGTTGTCTCAGTCACTAGCTGACCAATTTTGGCTTCCATTCCATTAACACTTTGACTTAAAGTTCTGAACCCAGTTCTCATTCTTTGACCATGACCCTCCTATCAAGTATCCACCTCCAGTCCAACATTTACAAAATCCAACTCTGACCTCTTGAATGCCCCTGATTTTAATTTATGTAATTTTGGCCTTCTATAATCCTTATCTCTGGAATTATTTCCTTGCAGTCCTCTGTTTTTTATATTTCACTTCCATCCTTTGCAATGTCCTTAAACGTTGCTTTGTTGACCAAGCTTTTGATCATCTGTCCTAATATCTCCTTTTGTGACCCCTTGTCAAATTTTGTTGATGCTGTGTAGCACCTTGCTGAATTAAAGGCCTGGTATAAATGCACGTTGTTGTTGGTTTTGCAGGTAATTATTGGTCATATTTCCTGTTTTGTAGGAGTTCAGAGAGCTTTCACAGAGGCTGGACTGCCTGGATCTGAAAGGTAAGGCTGATTCCAGAATGTTTATTGCAATCTCTGGGATGATAGTAAAGAGTCTTCTCTTTGATTAAACACTACATGGACCTAAAATTCCTAGGTTGGGGAGGCTACAGGGAACATTCATTTGAAACAGCATACTCCTAGAAGCTCATCTTATTTGTCTTGAATAATATATAATTATTTTCATTGTTGCATTGACTTATGCCCCTCTTGATAATGTTAAACATTTCGCCTTTTTTTGGGGGGGGGGGTGAATCAAAGCACTGATTTAAATTCAGCAAGTGTCAAAATAGACCAGTAATTTGTGTGATTTGTCTATTCCTAATGAATAGTTAATGTCAGGATTTGAGGTATCTAGCTGATGTGGTGAGTCGTAGAGGTTTACAGCGTGAAAACAGCCCCTTCAGTCCACTTCATCCATGCTGACCAGATAAACTAAATCTAGTCCCATTTGTCAGCATTTGACCCGTACCCCTCAAAATCCTTCCTTTTCATTTACCCATCCAGATGCCTTTTAAATGTTGTAATTGTACCAGCCTCTTCCAACACCTCTGGCAGTTCATTCTGTACACACACCAGCCTCTGTATGAAAACGTTACCTCTTGCAACCCTTTTAATTTTTTTCCCTCTCATCTTAAACGTATGCCCTCCAGTTTTTGATTCCCCTGCCCTGGGAAAAGGCCTTTGCTATTTACCTTGTCCATCACGATGGAAGTGAATCCTGTTGTCTGGTTCATAACTATAGAAGAGATTGTGTAAGTAAGGTTTTCATAGTAACGGTCAGTCTTTACAATCTCCTGGATTGATTGTAATAGCCTAAGGGGTTTGGACAAGAATTTTCCAGTGTTTTTATCTCCTTATCAACTAAGTTCTTTTCTCTGTTTCACTTACCCCTGTACTGGGAGTCATGTTCCAGTTCTCATGAGGTGAGAGGCAGCTGGTCTCTTCCTGCCTTCAATTTCACATTTCATTTCCGTGCAGGTGAACCCAGATGGCGAGCATCAGTCAGCTATTCAACTGTGCGAAGCATCAGAGCTGAGTTTAATCCTAAACTCATTCCCAGACATTCTCATAGTGCTTTCCAGCAGGACTAATCAATTAGTAATCGCAGCAAGATCTTTAGTATTTTTCCACCTTCCCCAGCTCAGCTCACTCTAAACAGCATACCTTAGCTGCAATCTAAACTCATTACAGACAAGAATTCATCTTGGGACCATTGGTTTGCCTTGGCTTATTGCCGAACTGGTGCTTGCTGAGACACTTGAAGGAACTGCTGGTGTTGTTTCTGATGATGCCTTTAAAGCACCTTTACCAAAAAGATTGCAGAAACCAGGGGGAGGATTTGCATTGTGATCAAAGCTGGCCTGAGTTTCTTCCTCTAAGACAATATGCTTTTCTGGAGAGAGTTGCAATTCTTCTCCCAATGAGGTTTGTTAACATACCAGTATAATACACTGATAGTCTGATGTACAATGTGCCAGAACTGAGGAAATGTCTAATAATGCCAAAATCCATATTAGAGCATTGATGGCTTGAGGAATTAGAAGTTTGAGGCTGGGAAGTTCATGTTGCTGTTCCAGTGCCTCAGGATTGGTGAAGACAATTCAGCCAGGATTTCCTCCGAAGGTTTTCTATAGAGTGACACCTGCAGGAATCATAGGAATGGCAACTCGCCAATGCTCCTTCAACAACATAATTCAAACCTGAGTAATGCACCACCTAGATTGGCAAGGGAAACAGGCAGCTGGGGACACTGTCTCTCGCAAGTTCCCATCAAATTGCACAATACCCATTCAGCATTCAGAACTATATCATTGTTCCTTTGTTGTTGGACCAAAGTCTTGGAACTTGCCCCCAAATGGCACTGGGTGTTTACCTGCATCAAATGGCCTGCAGCAGTTCAGTGAGGCAGATAATCACCATCTTCTCAAACACAATGGGAATGGGTAGTAAATGTTGGCCTTGTCATTGATGTCCACAACTCAAGAATTAATTTTTATTTAGAAAGGCCATTTAAACATCAAGCCTGTTCCATTTTTGTGGCTGATATGTGACCTAACTTTATATACCTATCCTAAATCTCTTGTTAATACCTTTGGTTGACAAAATTCTTATCAATCTCAGATTGAAAATTAACAAAAATCTTGCATTGGTGTACAAGTGAGGGAATTGGACTTGAGTGTGATGTCTCCTATTCAAATTATGTTTATGTTCTCAAGAAGACATTGCAGGGGACAATTTGGGCCTGCCAAACCATAACTCAGCAGAAATCCGTAATGGAAGAGGTAAAGTTACATTTTAAAGAGAGAGTCAATAGATGGAATGGCTATGCATGTATGTTTCTTGAAGGTTTTAAGAAGTTCGCCTGTTAAAGATGAGATTAACCAGGTGGAGGAGTGAATAGAGGTAGCTCTGAGTTTATTGAAAAGATTTTTATTCTCTTTACAGGTGAGAAACTGGACTACAAAGCTTCTGAAGCCTTGGAAGAGGTTTTCAAACGTGTCCAGTTTAAGCTGGTGGATTTGGAGGCAACCAACCTGGATGAAGATGTGAGCTGCTTAAATATTTTCAGATGTATACTTGAGATTTTTAATATTTTTAATTTCATGTTATCTTTCCTTGTGTATTATAAAACAATACCATCGTTACACTGCATATTTGAGGTTAGGTTTCAACTAAATTCTACATTTGAATTTGATCCAATTTAAACAAAACATATCTTGGTAGTGTTGCTTTTGAGAGTGCCAGTTTGGATTTATCCAAGCCTTGTCAGCTGGCACATCGATAAAACCTCCCCCTTTGTGCTTATAAATACTATGAGTCACTTGTATTGAGAGATTCCAGCTGGATATCAACAAAATGGACAATACCTGGTTCTTGGCAATGTTGTCCTATGTGCCAGATATAGTCCACAAAAAACTCATTGTCCAGCTATCAACTAATTAGTACTGATGCTTTCAACTCCCAGATTGCCAGTGTGCAAGGTCCGAGGGCTTCGACTAACCTGGAATAAGCAGTTTATGAAAGGGAAGATTTCACGTTTCTGGTCCATCAGAACCATTTTAACTCTAATAGCGGTTGTGTTTTCTTGTTTATTCTCTCATAGTCATGTACAGTAACGGTATTCAAAATAATGCTCAAATAATGTATAGTGACTACCTCAATATTTACACTTCTGTACCTGAGTATTGGTGAAAGAAAAAGATATTGAAACTTTTTGAACTTGCACTCATCAGGACAAATGCAAGAATGAAAATTTCAAAGAGAGCACTACTTTGGTTAGCCATGTCATTGCCATGACAAATGTGCAAGGAAATATTGCCTCTACTTTTGTTTAATTAAAAGACATGTTTGGCTGTGTTCCTTTTGTCTACCAAGGGCAAGTCCCTGCTGATGAATATACAGACCTTGAAAACCTCATGATAGAAGGCGTTTTATCAAATTTGTACAGGCTGTCAAAGCAATGTTCACTTTTATTTCTACAGGGTGCATCAGCATTGTTTGATATGATAGAATATTATGAATCAGCCACACAGCTCAACATCTCATTTAACAAACATATTGGGACGCGAGGATGGCAGGCTGCAGCGCACATGATGAGGAAGGTATGCATCAATCTTATTACATTATTGCATTTGTGATAAGGATAATGGTTCTGCTTGGTGTAGCGCAGAGCCAGACATTCCTGAAACTACTACTTGTGTTGTTCTCAGGTTGTTGAGCACTACTGGCTAGGCTGGAATTTATTACCCATTCCAACGGGAATATAGTTGTGAATCCTGTTCTTGAATCATTGCGTTCCATTTAGAGTAGATAAACCCACACTTTTCCTTTTCCCGTTGTTTGATACAATTGAGTGGCTAGCTAGGCTGTTTCAGAGAGTTGAGTCAAACTTATTGCTGTGCGTCTGCAATTGCAAATGGACCAGACCGGAGAAAGACAGCAGATTTCATTCTCTAAAGGACATTAGTCAGTCAGATGAGTTTTTATGACAATCCAGTAATATGATCGGCATTATTAATGAGACTGGTATTTTGTTCACCAATGAATTTAAATTCCCTTGGACTTTATACTGGTATTTGAACTTATGCCTCTGGACTATCCAAGCCTCTGGATTACTAGCCCAATAACATTTTCACTATGCTGCTGTCTTCTCCCAAACCTGAGATGCTGAAAACAATCCTAGTGCAACTACAACCTAGCCCAGCTAATTCATCAATGTGTGGCAATTGGAACTTGCTGACCTGTATGACTGACATAGTTTGTAAATAGACACATTAAGCAATCACATTTTGTTCAGATTCTCCTGTTTTACTTGGGGTTGCTGCCATGCTGGTTGATGACCCTTTTCTATCTCCTCCTGTCAGTCACCCATTTCTTTTCCGATCCTGGTTTTTAAAAAAATCTTCCTGCCACTGCATAATTCCATCTGGTCGTGGACCTTCCTATTCTGTTTCCTCCTGGCAATCTCGCCTCCATCACTTGCAGCACCACACTGTCTCTCTTTCCTTTCCACAGCAAACATCCAGACCATTTTAGTCTCTTCTCGGTTATTTTCGTCGATGTTTCTGCAGTCTTTGAGTCTCCTGATGTGCTGGTTCCTGATTTTATCCTTTCTTGTTACTCCACAGCTTCATCTCAGCATTCACACCTTATTTCTATCCAGTCCTCGTTCTTCTCCACTTGATAATGCTCAGGTTTCTGCACCATAAAAAAGGCTAGATCCATGACTTTCTAATGGATTCTTCCTTTCAGTTTCAGTGAAAAGCCTTCATTGCATCGCTTCTAGTTACTCCAACCAGAGCTAATCTGCTTAATTTCAATTTCCATACTGCCATCTTCTGTCATCACAGTTTCTTGAAGCTACTCACTGAGGCATCTTACCATTTCTCAGTGCCAAAGACAGTCAGTTATTCTGCTGTTCAAAGTCAAAAACAAAAGAAGTGCCTAATGAAGATCGTAGAGAGCTCTACACAGCCTATCCATGCCCCTCATTATAAAATCATGATAGGGTGAATAGC